>NW_027464610.1:1302500-1587500 GCF_043290135.1 Rhipicephalus microplus | reverse complement strand
AGATACAAGTGCGAATGTTAGGTTAGGTTGAGATATCAACCGTCGTCAAACCGCATTAAACAATGTCACTTAGTGAGATGTAGTGTTTTTCAACATTACAAGTCGGGAACTACGATATCTAATGTGAAAGCGCATGAAACCGTCGTAATGTTGTAGAAAGCAATGTAAAGTAGCGAGTAAAACGTTTTCTAACGATAGAAGTGCGAAGGTCATGTTAGGTTATGTTAGTTTAAGCTAGGTAGCGTCGTGAAACTACCAAAAACAACGTCATCTAACGAGATAGTGTTGTTTTATTGCGAGTATGAAACTGCGATAGGTGTAATGTTGTGAAAGCACACAAAACGGCATGAACAAGCCAAATACTGCGTGTTGTACCGTTACAAGTGCGAAACTGCTATGTTGTGATATTCTCGTTAAAGCGCATGCAAGCATCGTGAAACCTTAAAGAACGATGTCATTTAGCGAGATACAGCGTTCTGTACTGCAATAAGTTGGTGAAAAACTGTGAGGTTATGCAAATATCCTAATTGTGAACGAAACAGTGTAATAGAGCGTTTTTTAATACAAGTGCGAATGTTAGGTTAGGTTAAGATATGAACCGTCGTAAAACCGCATTAAACAATGTCACTTAGTGAGATGCAGTGTTTTTCACCATTACAAGTTGGGAACTGCGATATCTAATGTGAAAGCACTTGCAAACGTCGTTAGGTTAGGTTAGGTTAGGTTAGGTTAGGTTAGGTTACGTTAGGTTAGGTTTGGTTAGGTTAGGTTAGGTTAGGTTATGTTAGGTTAGGTTGGGTTAGGTTAGGTTAGGTTACGTTAGGTTAAGGTATGAACCGTCGTAAAACCGCAATAAACAATGTCACTTAGTGAGATGCAGTGTTTTTCACCTTTACAAGTTGGGAACTGCGATATCTAATGTGAAAGCGCTTGAAACCATCGTAATGTTGTAGAATGCAATGTAAAGTAGCGAGTAAAACGTTTTCTAACGATAGAAGTGCGAAGGTTATGTTAGGTTGAGTTATGTTAGTTTAAGCTAGGTAGCGTCGTGAAACCACCAAAAACGACGTCGTCTAACGAGATAGTGTTGTTTTATTGCGAGTACGAAACTGCGATAGGTAAAATGTTGTGAAAGCACACAAAACGGCATGAACAAGCCAAATACTGCGTGTTGCACCGTTACAAGTGCGAAAGTGCTATGTTGTGACATTCACGGTAAAGCGCATGCAAGTATCGTGAAACCTTAAAGAACGATGTCATTTAGCGAGATACAGCGTTCTGTACTGTAATAAGTTGGTGAGAAACTGTGAGGTCAAGCAAATATCGTAATTGTGAACGAAACAGTGTAATTGAGCGTCTTTAGATACAAGTGCGAATGTTAGGTTAGGTTGACATATCAACCGTCGTAAAACCGCATTAAACAATGTCACTTAGTGAGATGTAGTGTTTTTCAACATTACAAGTCGGGAACTACGATATCTAATGTGAAAGCGCATGAAACCGTCGTAATCTTGTAGAAAACATTATAAAGTGGCGAGTAAAACGTTTTCTAACGATAGAAGTGCGAAGGTTAGGTTAGGTTAGGTTAGTTAAGCTAGGTAGCGTCGTGAAACTACCAAAAACGACGTCATCTAACGAGATAGTGTTGTTTTATAGCGAGTAATAAACTGCGATAGGTGAAATGTTGTGAAAGCACACAAAACGGCATGAACAAGCCAAATACTGCGTGTTCTACCGTTACAAGTGCGAAACTGCTATATTGTGATATTCTCGTTAAATCGCATGCAAGCATCGTGAAACCTTAAAGAACAATGTGATTTAGCGAGATACAGCGTTCTGTACTGCAATAAGTTGGTGAAAAACTGTGAGGTTATGCAAATATCGTAATTGTGAACAAAACAGTGTAATAGAGCGTTTTTAGATACAAGTGCGAATGTTAGGTTAGGTTAAGATATGAACCGTCGTAAAACCGCATTAAACAATGTCAATTACTGAGATGCAGTGTTTTTCACCATTAAAAGTGGGGAACTGCGATATTTAATGTGAAAGCGCTTGCAACCGTCGTTAGGTTAGGTTAGGTTAGGTCAGGTTAGGTTAGGTTAGGTTTGGTTAGGTTAGGTTAGGTTAGGTTAGGTTAGATTAGGTTAGGTTGGGTTGAGTTGGGTTAGGTTAGGTTAGGTTAGGTTGGGTTAGGTTCGGTTAGGTTAGGTTACGTTAGGTTAGGTTACGTTAGGTTAGGTTAGGTTACGTTAGGTTAGGTTAGGTTAGGTAAGGATAATTTGGTTAGGTTAGGTAAGGTTAGGTTAGGTTAGGTTAGGTTGGGTTGGGTGTTGTTGGGTCGGGTTGGGTTGGGTTAGGTTGGGTTAGGTTAGGTTAGGTTACGTTAGGTTAGGTTAGGTTAGGTTACGTTAGGTTATGTTAGGTTAGGTTAGGTTACGTTAGGTTAGGTTAGGTCAGGTAAGGTTAGGTTACGTTAGAATAGGTTAGGTTAGGTTACGTTAGGTTAGGTTAAGTTAGGTTAGGTTAGGTTTGGTTAGGTTAGGTTAGGTTAGGTTAGCTTAGGTTAGGTTAGGTTGGGATGGGTTGGGTTAGGTTGGGTTAGGTTAGGTTAGGTTAGGTTAGGTTGGGTTAGGTTAGTTTAGGTTAGGTTAGGTTAGGTTAGGTTAAGTTGGGTTGGGTTAGGTTAGGTTAGGTAAGGTTAGGTTAGGTTAGGTTAGGTTAAGGTATGAACCGTCGTAAAACCGCATTAAACAATGTCACTTAGTGAGATGCAGTGTTTTTCACCTTTACAAGTCGGGAACTGCGATATCTATAGTGAAAGCGCATGAAACCGTCGTAATCTTGTAGAAAACATTGTAAAGTAGCGAATAAAACGTTTTCTAGCGATAGAAGTGGAAGTTTGAGTTATGTTAGTTTAGGCTAGGTAGCGTCGTGAAACCACCAAAAACGACGTCATCTAACGAGATAGTGTTGTTTTAATGCGAGTACGAAACTGCGACAGGTAAAATGTTGTGAAAGCACTCAAAACGGCATGAACAAGCCAAATACTGCGTGTTGTACCGTTACAAGTGCGAAACTGCTATGTTGTGACATTCTCGGTAAAGCGCATGCAAGTATGGTGAAACCTTAGAGAACGATGTCATTTAGCGAGATACAGCGTTCTGTACTGTAATAAGTTGGTGAGAAACTGTGAGGTCAAGCAAATATCGTAATTGTGAACGAAACAGTGTGATTGAGCGTCTTTAGATACAAGTGCGAATGTTAGGTTAGGTTGACATATCAACCGTCGTAATACCGCATTAAACAATGTCACTTAGTTAGATGTAGTGTTTTTCAACATTACAAGTCGGGAACTACGATATCTAATGTGAAAGCGCATGAAACCGTCGTAATCTTGTAGAAAACATTGTAAAGTTGCGAGTAAGACGTTTTCTAACGATAGAAGTGCGAAGGTTAGGTTAGGTTAGGTTAGTTTAAGCTAGGTAGCGTCGTGAAACTACCAAAAACGACGTCATCTAACGAGAGTGTTGTTTTATTGCGAGTATTAAACTGCGATAGGTAAAATGTTGTGAATGCACACAAAACGGCATGAACAAGCCAAATACTGCGTGTTCTACCGTTACAAGTGCGAAACTGCTATATTGTGATATTCTCGTTGAAGCGCATGCAAGCATCGTGAAACCTTAAAGAACGATGTCATTTAGCGAGATACAGCGTTCTGTACTGCAATAAGTTGGTGAAAAACTGTGAGGTTATGCAAATATCGTAATTGTGAACGAAACAGTGTAATAGAGCGTTTTTCAATACAAGTACGAATGTTAGGTTAGGTTAAGATATGAACCGTCGTAAAACCGCATTAAACAATGTCACTTAGTGAGATGCAGTGTTTTTCACCATTACAAGTTGGGAACTGCGATATCTAATGTGAAAGCACTTGCAAACGTCGTTAGGTTAGGTTAGGTTAGGTTAGGTTACGTTAGGTTAGGTTTGGTTACGTTAGGTTAGGTTAGGTTATGTTAGGTTAGGTTGGGTTAGGTTAGGTTAGGTTACGTTAGGTTAAGGTATGAACCGTCGTAAAACCGCAATAAACAATGTCACTTAGTGAGATGCAGTGTTTTTCACCTTTACAAGTTGGGAACTGCGATATCTAATGCGAAAGCGCTTGAAACCGTCGTAATGTTGTAGAAAGCAATGTAAAGTAGCGAGTAAAACGTTTTCTAACGATAGAAGTGCGAAGGTTATGTTAGGTTGAGTTATGTTAGTTTAAGCTAGGTAGCGTCGTGAAACCACCAAAAACGACGTCATCTAACGAGATAGTGTTGTTTTATTGCGAGTACGAAACTGCGATAGGTAAAATGTTGTGAAAGCACACAAAACGGCTTGAACAAGCCAAATACTGCGTGTTGTACCGTTACAAGTGCGAAAGTGCTATGTTGTGACATTCTCGGTAAAGCGCATGCAAGTATCGTGAAACCTTAAAGAACGATGTCATTTAGCGAGATACAGCGTTCTGTACTGTAATAAGTTGGTGAGAAACTGTGAGGTCAAGCAAATATCGTAATTGTGAACGAAACAGTGTAATTGAGCGTCTTTAGATTCAAGTGCGAATGTTAGGTTAGGTTGACATATCAACCGTCGTAAAACCGCATTAAACAATGTCACTTAGTGAGATGTAGTGTTTTTCAACATTACAAGTCGGGAACTACGATATCTAATGTGAAAGCGCATGAAACCGTCGTAATCTTGTAGAAAACATTGTAAAGTGGCGAGTAAAACGTTTTCTAACGATAGAAGTGCGAAGGTTAGGTTAGGTTAGGTTAGTTTAAGCTAGGTAGCGTCGTGAAACTACCAAAAACGACGTCATCTAACGAGATAGTGTTGTTTTATAGCGAGTATTAAACTGCGATAGGTGAAATGTTGTGAAAGCACACAAAACGGCATGAACAAGCCAAATACTGCGTGTTCTACCGTTACAAGTGCGAAACTGCTATATTGTGATATTCTCGTTAAATCGCATGCAAGCATCGTGAAACCTTAAAGAACAATGTCATTTAGCGAGATACAGCGTTCTGTACTGCAATAAGTTGGTGAAAAACTGTGAGGTTATGCAAATATCGTAATTGTGAACAAAACAGTGTAATAGAGCGTTTTTAGATACAAGTGCGAATGTTAGGTTAGGTTAAGATATGAACCGTCGTAAAACCGCATTAAACAATGTCAATTACTGAGATGCAGTGTTTTTCACCATTACAAGTTGGGAACTGCGATATCTAATGTGAAAGCACTTGCAAACGTCGTTAGGTTAGGTTAGGTTAGGTTAGGTTAGGTTAGGTTAGGTTAGGTTTTGTTACGTTAGGTTAGGTTAGGTTAGGTTAGATTAGGTTAGGTTGGGTTGAGTTGGGTTAGGTTAGGTTAGGTTAGGTTAGGTTGGGTTAGGTTAGGTTAGGTTAGGTTACGTTAGGTTAGGTTACGTTAGGTTAGGTTAGGTTAGGTTACGTTAGGTTAGGTTAGGTTAGGTAAGGATAATTTGGTTAGGTTAGGTAAGGTTAGGTTAGGTTAGGTTAGGTTGGGTTGGGTGTTGTTGGGTCGGGTTGGGTTGGGTTAGGTTGGGTTAGGTTAGGTTAGGTTACGTTAGGTTAGGTTAGGTTAGGTTACGTTAGGTTATGTTAGGTTAGGTTAGGTTAGGTTACGTTAGGTTAGGTTAGGTCAGGTAAGGTTAGGTTACGTTAGAATAGGTTAGGTTAGGTTACGTTAGGTTAGGTTAAGTTAGGTTAGGTTAGGTTTGGTTAGGTTAGGTTAGGTTAGCTTAGGTTAGGTTAGGTTGGGATGGGTTGGGTTAGGTTAGGTTAGGTTAGGTTAGGTTAGGTTAGGTTGGGTTAGGTTAGGTTAGGTTAGGTTAGGTTAAGTGTGGTTGGGTTAGGTTAGGTTAGGTTAGGTAAGGTTAGGTTAGGTTAGGTTAGGTTAGGTTAAGGTATGAACCGTCGTAAAACCGCATTAAACAATGTCACTTAGTGAGATGCAGTGTTTTTCACCTTTACAAGTCGGGAACTGCGATATCTAATGTGAAAGCGCATGAAACCGTCGTAATCTTGTAGAAAACATTGTAAAGTAGCGAATAAAACGTTTTCTAACGATAGAAGTGCGAAGGTTTGGTTAGTTTGAGTTATGTTAGTTTAGGCTAGGTAGCGTCGTGAAACCACCAAAAACGACGTCATCTAACGAGATAGTGTTGTTTTAATGCGAGTACGAAACTGCGACAGGTAAAATGTTGTGAAAGCACTCAAAACGGCATGAACAAGCCAAATACTGCGTGTTGTACCGTTACAAGTGCGAAACTGCTATGTTGTGACATTCTCGGTAAAGCGCATGCAAGTATGGTGAAACCTTAAAGAACGATGTCATTTAGCGAGATACAGCGTTCTGTACTGTAATAAGTTGGTGAGAAACTGTGAGGTCAAGCAAATATCGTAATTGTGAACGGAACAGTGTAATTGAGCGTCTTTAGGTACAAGTGCGAATGTTAGGTTAGGTTGACATATCAACCGTCGTAAAACCGCATTAAACAATGTCACTTAGTGAGATGTAGTGTTTTTCAACATTACAAGTCGGGAACTACGATATCTAATGTGAAAGCGCATGAAACCGTCGTAATCTTGTAGAAAACATTGTAAAGTTGCGAGTAAGACGTTTTCTAACGATAGAAGTGCGAAGGTTAGGTTAGGTTAGGTTAGTTTAAGCTAGGTAGCGTCGTGAAACTACCAAAAACGACGTCATCTAACGAGAGTGTTGTTTTATTGCGAGTATTAAACTGCGATAGGTAAAATGTTGTGAATGCACACAAAACGGCATGAACAAGCCAAATACTGCGTGTTCTACCGTTACAAGTGCGAAACTGCTATATTGTGATATTCTCGTTGAAGCGCATGCAAGCATCGTGAAACCTTAAAGAACGATGTCATTTAGCGAGATACAGCGTTCTGTACTGCAATAAGTTGGTGAAAAACTGTGAGGTTATGCAAATATCGTAATTGTGAACGAAACAGTGTAATAGAGCGTTTTTCAATACAAGTACGAATGTTAGGTTAGGTTAAGATATGAACCGTCGTAAAACCGCATTAAACAATGTCACTTAGTGAGATGCAGTGTTTTTCACCATTACAAGTTGGGAACTGCGATATCTAATGTGAAAGCACTTGCAAACGTCGTTAGGTTAGGTTAGGTTAGGTTAGGTTACGTTAGGTTAGGTTTGGTTACGTTAGGTTAGGTTAGGTTATGTTAGGTTAGGTTGGGTTAGGTTAGGTTAGGTTACGTTAGGTTAAGGTATGAACCGTCGTAAAACCGCAATAAACAATGTCACTTAGTGAGATGCAGTGTTTTTCACCTTTACAAGTTGGGAACTGCGATATCTAATGCGAAAGCGCTTGAAACCGTCGTAATGTTGTAGAAAGCAATGTAAAGTAGCGAGTAAAACGTTTTCTAACGATAGAAGTGCGAAGGTTATGTTAGGTTGAGTTATGTTAGTTTAAGCTAGGTAGCGTCGTGAAACCACCAAAAACGACGTCATCTAACGAGATAGTGTTGTTTTATTGCGAGTACGAAACTGCGATAGGTAAAATGTTGTGAAAGCACACAAAACGGCATAAACAAGCCAAATACTGCGTGTTGTACCGTTACAAGTGCGAAAGTGCTATGTTGTGACATTCTCGGTAAAGCGCATGCAAGTATCGTGAAACCTTAAAGAACGATGTCATTTAGCGAGATACAGCGTTCTGTACTGTAATAGGTTGGTGAGAAACTGTGAGGTCAAGCAAATATCGTAATTGTGAACGGAACAGTGTAATAGAGCGTTTTTAGATACAAGTGCGAATGTTAGGTTAGGTTGACATATCAACCGTCGTAAAACCGCATTAAACAATGTCACTTAGTGAGATGTAGTGTTTTTCAACATTACAAGTCGGGAACTACGATATCTAATGTGAAAGCGCATGAAACCGTCGTAATCTTGTAGAAAACATTGTAAAGTGGCGAGTAAAACGTTTTCTAACAATAGAAGTGCGAAGGTTAGGTTAGGTTAGGTTAGTTTAAGCTAGGTAGCGTCGTGAAACTACCAAAAACGACGTCATCTAACGAGATAGTGTTGTTTTATAGCGAGTATTAAACTGCGATAGGTGAAATGTTGTGAAAGCACACAAAACGGCATGAACAAGCCAAATACTGCGTGTTCTACCGTTACAAGTGCGAAACTGCTATATTGTGATATTCTCGTTAAATCGCATGCAAGCATCGTGAAACCTTAAAGAACAATGTCATTTAGCGAGATACAGCGTTCTGTACTGCAATAAGTTGGTGAGAAACTGTGAGGTCAAGCAAATATCGTAATTGTGAACGGAACAGTGTAATAGAGCGTTTTTAGATACAAGTGCGAATGTTAGGTTAGGTTAAGATATGAACCGTCGTAAAACCGCATTAAACAATGTCAATAACTGAGATGCAGTGTTTTTCACCATTAAAAGTGGGGAACTGCGATATTTATTGTGAAAGCGCTTGCAACCGTCGTTAGGTTAGGTTAGGTTAGGTTAGGTTAGGTTAGGTTAGGTTTGGTTAGGTTAGGTTAGGTTAGGTTAGGTTAGATTAGGTTAGGTTGGGTTGAGTTGGGTTAGGTTAGGTTAGGTTAGGTTAGGTTGGGTTAGGTTAGGTTAGGTTAGGTTAGGTTACGTTAGGTTAGGTTAGGTTACGTTAGGTTAGGTTAGGTTAGGTAAGGATAATTTGGTTAGGTTAGGTAAGGTTAGGTTAGGTTAGGTTAGGTTGGGTTGGGTGTTGTTGGGTTGGGTTGGGTTAGGTTAGGTTACGTTAGGTTAGGTTAGGTTACGTTAGGTTATGTTCGGTTAGGTTAGGTTACGTTAGGTTAGGTTAGGTCAGGTAAGGTTAGGTTACGTTAGAATAGGTTAGGTTAGGTTACGTTAGGTTAGGTTAAGTTAGGTTAGGTTAGGTTTGGTTAGGTTAGGTTAGGTTAGCTTAGGTTAGGTTAGGTTGTGTTGGGTTGGGTTAGGTTGGGTTAGGTTAGGTTAGGTTAGGTTAGGTTGGGTTAGGTTAGTTTAGGTTAGGTTAGGTTAGGTTAGGTTAAGTTGGGTTGGGTTAGGTTAGGTTAGATTAGGTAAGGTTAGGTTAGGTTAGGTTAGGTTAGGTTAAGGTATGAAGCGTCGTAAAACCGCATTAAACAATGTCACTTAGTGAGATGCAGTGTTTTTCACCTTTACAAGTTAGGAACTGTGATATCTAATGTGAAAGCGCTTGAAACCGTCGTAATGTTGAAGAAAGCAATGTAAAGTAGCGAGTAAAACGTTTTCTAACGATAGAAGTGCGAAGGTCATGTTAGGTTATGTTAGTTTAAGCTAGGTAGCGTCGTGAAACTACCAAAAACAACGTCATCTAACGAGATAGTGTTGTTTTATTGCGAGTACGAAACTGCGATAGGTGAAATGTTGTGAAAGCACACAAAACGGCATGAACAAGCCAAATACTGCGTGTTGTACCGGTACAAGTGCGAAACTGCTATGTTGTGATATTCTCGTTAAAGCGCATGCAAGCATCGTGAAACCTTAAAGAACGATGTCATTTAGCGAGATACAGCGTTCTGTACTGCAATAAGTTGGTGAAAAACTGGGAGGTTATGCAAATATCCTAATTGTGAACGAAACAGTGTAATAGAGCGTTTTTTAATACAAGTGCGAATGTTAGGTTAGGTTAAGATATAAACCGTCGTAAAACCGCATTAAACAATGTCACTTAGTGAGATGCAGTGTTTTTCACCATTACAAGTTGGGAACTGCGATATCTAATGTGAAAGCACTTGCAAACGTCGTTAGGTTAGGTTAGGTTAGGTTAGGTTACGTTAGGTTAGGTTTGGTTAGGTTAGGTTAGGTTAGGTTAGGTTAGGTTATGTTAGGTTAGGTTGGGTTAGGTTAGGTTAGGTTACGTTAGGTTAAGGTATGAACCGTCGTAAAACCGCAATAAACAATGTCACTTAGTGAGATGCAGTGTTTTTCACCTTTACAAGTTGGGAACTGCGATATCTAATGCGAAAGCGCTTGAAACCGTCGTAATGTTGTAGAAAGCAATGTAAAGTAGCGAGTAAAACGTTTTCTAACGATAGAAGTGCGAAGGTTATGTTAGGTTGAGTTATGTTAGTTTAAGCTAGGTAGCGTCGTGAAACCACCAAAAACGACGTCATCTAACGAGATAGTGTTGTTTTATTGCGAGTACGAAACTGCGATAGGTAAATTGTTGTGAAAGCACACAAAACGGCATGAACAAGCCAAATACTGCGTGTTGTACCGTTACAAGTGCGAAAGTGCTATGTTGTGACATTCTCGGTAAAGCGCATGCAAGTATCGTGAAACCTTAAAGAACGATGTCATTTAGCGAGATACAGCGTTCCGTACTGTAATAAGTTGGTGAGAAACTGTGAGGTCAAGCAAATGTCGTAATTGTGAACGAAACAGTGTAATTGAGCGTCTTTAGATACAAGTGCGAATGTTAGGTTAGGTTGACATATCAACCATCGTAAAACCGCATTAAACAATGTCACTTAGTGAGATGTAGTGTTTTTTAACATTACAAGTCGGGAACTACGATATCTAATGTGAAAGCGCATGAAACCGTCGTAATCTTGTAGAAAACATTGTAAAGTGGCGAGTAAAACGTTTTCTAACGATAGAAGTGCGAAGGTTAGGTTAGGTTAGGTTAGTTTAAGCTAGGTAGCGTCGTGAAACTACCAAAAACGACGTTATCTAACGAGATAGTGTTGTTTTATAGCGAGTATTAAACTGCGATAGGTGAAATGTTGTGAAAGCACACAAAACGGCATGAACAAGCCAAATACTGCGTGTTCTACCGTTACAAGTGCGAAACTGCTATATTGTGATATTCTCGTTAAATCGCATGCAAGCATCGTGAAACCTTAAAGAACAATGTCATTTAGCGAGATACAGCGTTCTGTACTGCAATAAGTTGGTGAAAAACTGTGAGGTTATCCAAATATCGCAATTGTGAACAAAACAGTGTAATAGAGCGTTTTTAGATACAAGTTCGAATGTTAGGTTAGGTTAAGATATGAACCGTCGTAAAACCGCATTAAACAATGTCAATTACTGAGATGCAGTGTTTTTCACCATTAAAAGTGGGGAACTGCGATATTTATTGTGAAAGCGCTTGCAACCGTCGTTAGGTTAGGTTAGGTTAGGTTAGGTTAGGTTAGGTTAGGTTTGGTTAGGTTAGGTTAGGTTAGGTTAGGTTAGATTAGGTTAGGTTGGGTTGAGTTGGGTTAGGTTAGGTTAGGTTAGGTTGGGTTAGGTTAGGTTAGGTTAGGTTAGGTTACGTTAGGTTAGGTTACGTTAGGTTAGGTTAGGTTAGGTAAGGATAATTTGGTTAGGTTAGGTAAGGTTAGGTTAGGTTAGGTTAGGTTGGGTTGGGTGTTGTTGGGTTGGGTTGGGTTGGGTTAGGTTGGGTTAGGTTAGGTTAGGTTACGTTAGGTTAGGTTAGGTTAGGTTACGTTAGGTTATGTTAGGTTAGGTTAGGTTACGTTAGGTTAGGTTAGGTCAGGTAAGGTTAGGTTACGTTAGAATAGGTTAGGTTAGGTTACGTTAGGTTAGGTTAAGTTAGGTTAGGTTAGGTTTGGTTAGGTTAGGTTAGGTTAGCTTAGGTTAGGTTAGGTTGGGTTGGGTTTATTTATTTATTTATCACATACTGCGGACCAAGTATGGTCCATGCAGGAGAGGGCAATACAGTACAAAATTCTTCTACATACATACACTTCCGCTGCAGTATACATTCACTGCAGAACAAAATTCATGTACATTAAAAACTCGTGAAAAACAAGGGACAAATACAGGCAAAGAAGCAGACTTAAGCAACAAAAAAAGGGTATAGTTTCATCTCGGCGTGTTGAGCATAGGGGAATCATGGGGCAGAGCATTCCAATCAGAGACAGTTCTCGGGAAAAATGAATACTTGTAAATGTTAGTGCGTGCAAATATAGGTGTAATGCTACGACTATGTTTATGACGTGAAGACCTGGTTGTGTCCTGTGTTATGTAATCTGGTGCGTGCAATCCTGATCTGGAAAATTATAAAAGGCGGAAAAAGTTAAGCCGTGCAGTTTTCCTTCGATCGGCCAAAAGTTGGAGGTTCGCATCCTGCAACAGGGCTGACGGCGAATCGCGACATCTATACCGGTTGTATATAAATCGAGCAGCTAATCGTTGTATTTTTTCTATTTTCTGTATATTACCAGCTGTGTGGGGGTCCCACACAATGCTGGCATATTCAAGAGAAGGACGAACTATGACTTTATAGGCTCTAAGTTTTAGTGAACTAGAAGAACGACCCAATTTATATTTTAGAAAGCCTAATTTTCTCCTGGCAGCAGAACATATATCATCAATATGTGCTGTCCAGGTAAGCTTCGATGTAATCGTTACGCCCAAGTACTTGAATTCTTCTACTTGCCTGATAGCGTATCCACCTACATTATAAGTAAACTCCAGTTTTCGGATTTTGTTACTCAGACATAAATATACAGTTTTCTCAAAATTAATTACCATTTCCCACTTTTTACACCATTCTTTTATGTAGATTAAGTTCTCACACAAGTCATGCTGGTCAGAGATAGAATTTATGGTATTAAAAATTATGCAATCATCTGCAAATAACTTAACAGACACGCCAGGTCGGATGGCTTGAACTAAATCGTTAATATAAATATTAAATAGTAGAGGCCCGAGAACTGACCCTTGCGGGACTCCAGATAACACCCCCAAATACCCAGAAGTTAGGTTGGGTTAGGTTGGGTTAGGTTAGGTTAGGTTAGGTTAGGTTAGTTTAGGTTAGGTTAGGTTAGGTTAGGTTAAGTTGGGTTGGGTTAGGTTAGGTTAGGTTAGGTAAGGTTAGGTTAGGTTAGGTTAGGTTAGGTTAAGGTATGAACCGTCGTAAAACCGCATTAAACAATGTCACTTAGTGAGATGCAGTGTTTTCACCATTACAAGTCGGGAACTGCGATATCTAATGTGAAAGCGCTTGCAAACGTCGTTAGGTTAGGTTAGGTTAGGTTAGGTTAGGTTAGGTTAGGTTTGGTTAGGTTAGGTTAGGTTAGGTTAGGGTATGTTAGGTAAGGTTTGGTTAGGTTAGGTTAGGTTAGGTTGGGTTAGGTAAGGTTAGGTTAGGTTAAGATATGAACTGCGCTAAAACCGCATTAAACAATGTCACTTAGTGAGATGCTGTGTTTTCCACCATTACAAGTCGGGAACTGCGATATCTAATGTGAAAGCGCATGAAACCGTCGTAATCTTGTAGAAAACATTGTAAAGTAGCGAATAAAACGTTTTCTAACGATAGAAGTGCGAAGGTTCGGTTAGTTTGAGGTAGGTAGCGTCGTGAAACCACCAAAAACGATGTCATCTAACGAGATAGTGTTGTTTTATTGCGAGTACGAAACAGCGATAGGTGAAATATTGGGAAAGCACACAAAATGGCATGAACTAGCCAGATACTGCGTCTTGTGCCGTTACAAGTGCGAAACTGCTTTATTGTGATATTCTCGTTAAAGCGCATGCAAGTATCGTGAAACCTTAAAGAACGATGTCATCTAGCGAGATACAGCGTTCTGTACTGTAATAAGTTGGTGAGAAACTGTGAGGTCAAGCAAATATCGTAATTGTGAACGAAACAGTGTAATTGAGCGTATTTAGATACAAGTGCGAATGTTAGGTTAGGTTGAGATATCAACCGTCGTAAAACCGCATTAAACAATGTCACTTAGTGAGATGTAGTGTTTTTCAACATTACAAGTCGGGAACTACGATATCTAATGTGAAAGCGCATGAAACCGTCGTAATCTTGTAGAAAACATTGTAAAATTGCGATTAAAACGTTTTCTAACGATAGAAGTGCGAAGGTTAGGTTAGGTTAGGTTAGTTTAAGCTAGGTAGCGTCGTGAAACTACCAAAAACGACGTCATCTAACGAGATAGTGTTGTTTTATTGCGAGTATTAAACTGCGATAGGTGAAATGTTGTGAATGCACACAAAACGGCATGAACAAGCCAAATACTGCGTGTTCTACCGTTACAAGTGCGAA
Organism: Rhipicephalus microplus; assembly: GCF_043290135.1. Taxonomy (NCBI): domain Eukaryota; kingdom Metazoa; phylum Arthropoda; class Arachnida; order Ixodida; family Ixodidae; genus Rhipicephalus; species Rhipicephalus microplus. The sequence continues at coordinate 1,573,367 of NW_027464610.1, read as the reverse complement.
ACTGCTATATTGTGATATTCTCGTTAAAGCGCATGCAAGCATCGTGAAGCCTTAAAGAACGATGTCATTTAGCGAGATACAGCGTTCTGTACTGCAATAAGTTGGTGAAAAACTGTGAGGTTATGCAAATATCGTAATTGTGAACGAAACAGTGTAATAGAGCGTTTTCCAATACAAGTACGAATGTTAGGTTAGGTTAAGATATGAACCGTCGTAAAACCGCATTAAACAATGTCACTTAGTGAGATGCAGTGTTTTTCACCATTACAAGTTGGGAACTGCGATATCTAATGTGAAAGCGCTTGCAAACGTCGTTAGGTTAGGTTAGGTAAGGTTAGGTTAGGTTAGGTTACGTTAGGTTAGGTTTGGTTAGGTTAGGTTAGGTTATGTTAGGTTAGGTTGGGTTAGGTTAGGTTAGGTTACGTTAGGTTAAGGTATGAACCGTCGTAAAACCGCAATAAACAATGTCACTTAGTGAGATGCAGTGTTTTTCACCTTTACAAGTTGGGAACTGCGATATCTAATGTGAAAGCGCTTGAAACCGTCGTAATGTTGTAGAAAGCAATGTAAAGTAGCGAGTAAAACGTTTTCTAACGATAGAAGTGCGAAGGTTATGTTAGGTTGAGTTATGTTAGTTTAAGCTAGGTAGCGTCGTGAAACCACCAAAAACGACGTCATCTAACGAGATAGTGTTGTTTTATTGCGAGTACGAAACTGCGATAGGTAAAATGTTGTGAAAGCACACAAAACGGCATGAACAAGCCAAATACTGCGTGTTGTACCGTTACAAGTGCGAAAGTGCTATGTTGTGACATTCTCGGTAAAGCGCATGCAAGTATCGTGAAACCTTAAAGAACGATGTCATTTAGCGAGATACAGCGTTCTGTACTGTAATAAGTTGGTGAGAAACTGTGAGGTCAAGCAAATATCGTAATTGTGAACGAAACAGTGTAATTGAGCGTCTTTAGATACAAGTGCGAATGTTAGGTTAGGTTGACATATCAACCGTCGTAAAACCGCATTAAACAATGTCACTTAGTGAGATGTAGTGTTTTTCAACATTACAAGTCGGGAACTACGATATCTAATGTGAAAGCGCATGAAACCGTCGTAATCTTGTAGAAAACATTGTAAAGTGGCGAGTAAAACGTTTTCTAACGATAGAAGTGCGAAGGTTAGGTTAGGTTAGGTTAGTTAAGCTAGGTAGCGTCGTGAAACTACCAAACACGACGTCATCTAACGAGATAGTGTTGTTTTATAGCGAGTATTAAACTGCGATAGGTGAAATGTTGTGAAAGCACACAAAACGGCATGAACAAGCCAAATACTGCGTGTTCTACCGTTACAAGTGCGAAACTGCTATATTGTGATATTCTCGTTAAATCGCATGCAAGCATCGTGAAACCTTAAAGAACAATGTCATTTAGCGAGATACAGCGTTCTGTACTGCAATAAGTTGGTGAAAAACTGTGAGGTTATGCAAATATCGTAATTGTGAACAAAACAGTGTAATAGAGCGTTTTTAGATACAAGTGCGAATGTTAGGTTAGGTTAAGATATGAACCGTCGTAAAACCGCATTAAACAATGTCAATTACTGAGATGCAGTGTTTTTCACCATTAAAAGTGGGGAACTGCGATATTTAATGTGAAAGCGCTTGCAACCGTCGTTAGGTTAGGTTAGGTTAGGTTATGTTAGGTTTGGTTAGGTTAGGTCAGGTTAGGTTAGGTTAGGTTGGGTTAGGTTAGGTTAGGTTAGGTTACGTTAGGTTAGGTTACGTTAGGTTAGGTTAGGTTACGTTACGTTAGGTTAGGTTAGGTTAGGTAAGGATAATTTGGTTAGGTTAGGTAAGGTTAGGTTAGGTTAGGTTAGGTTGGGTTGGGTGTTGGGTTGGGTTGGGTTGGGTTAGGTTGGGTTAGGTTAGGTTAGGTTACGTTAGGTTAGGTTAGGTTAGGTTACGTTAGGTTATGTTAGGTTAGGTTAGGTTACGTTAGGTTAGGTTAGGTCAGGTAAGGTTAGGTTACGTTAGAATAGGTTAGGTTAGGTTACGTTAGGTTAGGTTAAGTTAGGTTAGGTTAGGTTAGCTTAGGTTAGGTTAGGTTGGGATGGGTTGGGTTAGGTTGGGTTAGGTTAGGTTAGGTTAGGTTAGGTTGGGTTAGGTTAGTTTAGGTTAGGTTAGGTTAGGTTAGGTTAAGTTGGGTTGGGTTAGGTTAGGTTAGGTTAGGTTAGGTTAGGTTAAGGTATGAACCGTCGTAAAACCGCATTAAACAATGTCACTTAGTGAGATGCAGTGTTTTCACCATTACAAGTCGGGAACTGCGATATCTAATGTGAAAGCGCTTGCAAACGTCGTTAGGTTAGGTTAGGTTAGGTTAGGTTAGGTTTGGTTAGGTTAGGTTAGGTTAGGTTAGGGTATGTTAGGTAAGGTTTGGTTAGGTTAGTTTAGGTTAGGTTGGGTTAGGTAAGGTTAGGTTAGGTTAAGATATGAACCGCGCTAAAACCGCATTAAACAATGTCACTTAGTGAGATGCTGTGTTTTCCACCATTACAAGTCGGGAACTGCGATATCTAATGTGAAAGCGCATGAAACCGTCGTAATCTTGTAGAAAACATTGTAAAGTAGCGAATAAAACGTTTTCTAACGATAGAAGTGCGAAGGTTCGGTTAGTTTGAGCTAGGTAGCGTCGTGAAACCACCAAAAACGATGTGATCTAACGAGATAGTGTTGTTTTATTGCGAGTACGAAACAGCGATAGGTGAAATATTGGGAAAGCACACAAAATGGCATGAACTAGCCAGATACTGCGTCTTGTGCCGTTACAAGTGCGAAACTGCTTTATTGTGATATTCTCGTTAAAGCGCATGCAAGTATCGTGAAACCTTAAAGAACGATGTCATCTAGCGAGATACAGCGTTCTGTACTGTAATAAGTTGGTGAGAAACTGTGAGGTCAAGCAAATATCGTAATTGTGAACGAAACAGTGTAATTGAGCGTATTTAGATACAAGTGCGAATGTTAGGTTAGGTTGAGATATCAACCGTCGTAAAACCGCATTAAACAATGTCACTTAGTGAGATGTAGTGTTTTTCAACATTACAAGTCGGGAACTACGATATCTAATGTGAAAGCGCATGAAACCGTCGTAATCTTGTAGAAAACATTGTAAAGTTGCGAGTAAGACGTTTTCTAACGATAGAAGTGCGAAGGTTAGGTTAGGTTAGGTTAGGTTAGTTTAAGCTAGGTAGCGTCGTGAAACTACCAAAAACGACGTCATCTAACGAGAGTGTTGTTTTATTGCGAGTATTAAACTGCGATAGGTAAAATGTTGTGAATGCACACAAAACGGCATGAACAAGCCAAATACTGCGTGTTCTACCGTTACAAGTGCGAAACTGCTATATTGTAATATTCTCGTTGAAGCGCATGCAAGCATCGTGAAACCTTAAAGAACGATGTCATTTAGCGAGATACAGCGTTCTGTACTGCAATAAGTTGGTGAAAAACTGTGAGGTTATGCAAATATCGTAATTGTGAACGAAACCGTGTAATAGAGCGTTTTTCAATACAAGTACGAATGTTAGGTTAGGTTAAGATATGAACCGTCGTAAAACCGCATTAAACAATGTCACTTAGTTAGATGCAGTGTTTTTCACCATTACAAGTTGGGAACTGCGATATCTAATGTGAAAGCACTTGCAAACGTCGTGAGGTTAGGTTAGGTTTGGTTACGTTAGGTTAGGTTAGGTTATGTTAGGTTAGGTTGGGTTAGGTTAGGTTAGGTTACGTTAGGTTAAGGTATGAACCGTCGTAAAACCGCAATAAACAATGTCACTTAGTGAGATGCAGTGTTTTTCACCTTTACAAGTTGGGAACTGCGATATCTAATGCGAAAGCGCTTGAAACCGTCGTAATGTTGTAGAAAGCAATGTAAAGTAGCGAGTAAAACGTTTTCTAACGATAGAAGTGCGAAGGTTAGGTTAGGTTAGGTTAGTTTAAGCTAGGTAGCGTCGTGAAACTACCAAAAACGACGTCATCTAACGAGATAGTGTTGTTTTATAGCGAGTATTAAACTGCGATAGGTGAAATGTTGTGAAAGCACACAAAACGGCATGAACAAGCCAAATACTGCGTGTTCTACCGTTACAAGTGCGAAACTGCTATATTGTGATATTCTCGTTAAATCGCATGCAAGCATCGTGAAACCTTAAAGAACAATGTCATTTAGCGAGATACAGCGTTCTGTACTGCAATAAGTTGGTGAAAAACTGTGAGGTTATCCAAATATCGCAATTGTGAACAAAACAGTGTAATAGAGCGTTTTTAGATACAAGTTCGAATGTTAGGTTAGGTTAAGATGTGAACCGTCGTAAAACCGCATTAAACAATGTCAATTACTGAGATGCAGTGTTTTTCACCATTAAAAGTGGGGAACTGCGATATTTATTGTGAAAGCGCTTGCAACCGTCGTTAGGTTAGGTTAGGTTAGGTTAGGTTAGGTTTGGTTAGGTTAGGTTAGGTTAGGTTAGATTAGGTTAGGTTGGGTTGAGTTGGGTTAGGTTAGGTTAGGTTAGGTTAGGTTGGGTTAGGTTAGGTTAGGTTAGGTTAGGTTACGTTAGGTTAGGTTACGTTAGGTTAGGTTAGGTTACGTTAGGTTAGGTTAGGTTAGGTAAGGATAATTTGGTTAGGTTAGGTAAGGTTAGGTTAGGTTAGGTTAGGTTGGGTTGGGTGTTGTTGGGTTGGGTTGGGTTGGGTTAGGTTGGGTTAGGTTAGGTGAGGTTACGTTAGGTTAGGTTAGGTTAGGTTACGTTAGGTTATGTTAGGTTAGGTTAGGTTACGTTAGGTTAGGTTAGGTCAGGTAAGGTTAGGTTACGTTAGAATAGGTTAGGTTAGGTTACGTTAGGTTAGGTTAAGTTAGGTTAGGTTAGGTTTGGTTAGGTTAGGTTAGGTTAGCTTAGGTTAGGTTAGGTTGGGATGGGTTGGGTTAGGTTGGGTTAGGTTAGGTTAGGTTAGGTTGGGTTAGGTTAGTTTAGGTTAGGGTAGGTTAGGTTAGGTTAAGTTGGGTTGGGTTAGGTTAGGTTAGGTTAGGTAAGGTTAGGTTAGGTTAGGTTAGGTTAAGGTATGAACCGTCGTAAAACCACATTAAACAATGTCACTTAGTGAGATGCAGTGTTTTCACCATTACAAGTCGGGAACTGCGATATCTAATGTGAAAGCGCTTGCAAACGTCGTTAGGTTAGGTTAGGTTAGGTTAGGTTAGGTTAGGTTTGGTTAGGTTAGGTTAGGTTAGGTTAGGGTATGTTAGGTAAGGTTTGGTTAGGTTAGGTTAGGTTAGGTTGGGTTAGGTAAGGTTAGGTTAGGTTAAGATATGAACCGCGCTAAAACCGCATTAAACAATGTCGCTTAGTGAGATGCTGTGTTTTCCACCATTACAAGTCGGGAACTGCGATATCTAATGTGAAAGCGCATGAAACCGTCGTAATCTTGTAGAAAACATTGTAAAGTAGCGAATAAAACGTTTTCTAACGATAGAAGTGCGAAGGTTCGGATAGTTTGAGCTAGGTAGCGTCGTGAAACCACCAAAAACGATGTCATCTAACGAGATAGTGTTGTTTTATTGCGAGTACGAAACAGCGATAGGTGAAATATTGGGAAAGCACACAAAATGGCATGAACTAGCCAGATACTGCGTCTTGTGCCGTTACAAGTGCGAAACTGCTTTATTGTGATATTCTCGTTAAAGCGCATGCAAGTATCGTGAAACCTTAAAGAACGATGTCATCTAGCGAGATACAGCGTTCTGTACTGTAATAAGTTGGTGAGAAACTGTGAGGTCAAGCAAATATCGTAATTGTGAACGAAACAGTGTAATTGAGCGTATTTAGATACAAGTGCGAATGTTAGGTTAGGTTGAGATATCAACCGTCGTAAAACCGCATTAAACAATGTCACTTAGTGAGATGTAGTGTTTTTCAACATTACAAGTCGGGAACTACGATATCTAATGTGAAAGCGCATGAAACCGTCGTAATGTTGTAGAAAGCAATGTAAAGTAGCGAGTAAAACGTTTTCTAACGATAGAAGTGCCAAGGTCATGTTAGGTTATGTTAGTTTAAGCTAGGTAGCGTCGTGAAACTACCAAAAACAACGTCATCTAACGAGATAGTGTTGTTTTATTGCGAGTACGAAACTGCGATAGGTGAAATGTTGTGAAAGCACACAAAACGGCATGAACAAGCCAAATACTGCGTGTTGTACCGTTACAAGTGCGAAACTGCTATGTTGAGATATTCTCGTTAAAGCGCATGCAAGCATCGTGAAACCTTAAAGAACGATGTCATTTAGCGAGATACAGCGTTCTGTACTGCAATAAGTTGGTGAAAAACTGTGAGGTTATGCAAATATCCTAATTGTGAACGAAACAGTGTAATTGAGCGTCTTTAGATACAAGTGCGAATGTTAGGTTAGGTTAAGATATGAACCGTCGTAAAACCGCTTTAAACAATGTCACTTAGTGAGATGCAGTGTTTTTCACCATTACAAGTTGGGAACTGCGATATCTAATGTGAAAGCACTTGCAAACGTCGTTAGGTTAGGTTAGGTTAGGTTAGGTTAGGTTACGTTAGGTTAGGTTTGGTTAGGTTAGGTTAGGTTAGGTTAGGTTAGGTTAGGTTATGTTAGGTTAGGTTGGGTTAGGTTAGGTTAGGTTACGTTAGGTTAAGGTATGAACCGTCGTAAAACCGCAATAAACAATGTCACTTAGTGAGATGCAGTGTTTTTCACCTTTACAAGTTGGGAACTGCGATATCTAATGTGAAAGCGCTTGAAACCGTCGTAATGTTGTAGAAAGCAATGTAAAGTAGCGAGTAAAACGTTTTCTAACGATAGAAGTGCGAAGGTTATGTTAGGTTGAGTTATGTTAGTTTAAGCTAGGTAGCGTCGTGAAACCACCAAAAACGACGTCGTCTAACGAGATAGTGTTGTTTTATTGCGAGTACGAAACTGCGATAGGTAAAATGTTTTGAAAGCACACAAAACGGCATGAACAAGCGAAATACTGCGTGTTGTACCGTTACAAGTGCGAAAGTGCTATGTTGTGACATTCTCGGTAAAGCGCATGCAAGTATCGTGAAACCTTAAAGAACGATGTCATTTAGCGAGATACAGCGTTCTGTACTGTAATAAGTTGGTGAGAAACTGTGAGGTCAAGCAAATATCGTAATTGTGAACGAAACAGTGTAATTGAGCGTCTTTAAATACAAGTGCGAATGTTAGGTTAGGTTGACATATCAACCGTCGTAAAACCGCATTAAACAATGTCACTTAGTGAGATGTAGTGTTTTTCAACATTACAAGTCGGGAACTACGATATCTAATGTGAAAGCGCTTGCAACCGTCGTTAGGTTAGGTTAGGTTAGGTTAGGTTAGGTTAGGTTAGGTTAGGTTAGGTTTGGTTAGGTTAGGTTAGGTTAGGTTAGATTAGGTTAGGTTGGGTTGAGTTGGGTTAGGTTAGGTTAGGTTAGGTTAGGTTGGGTTAGGTTAGGTTAGGTTAGGTTACGTTAGGTTAGGTTACGTTAGGTTAGGTTAGGTTAGGTTACGTTAGGTTAGGTTAGGTTAGGTAAGGATAATTTGGTTAGGTTAGGTAAGGTTAGGTTAGGTTAGGTTAGGTTGGGTTGGGTGTTGGGTTGGGTTGGGTTGGGTTAGGTTGGGTTAGGTTAGGTTAGGTTACGTTAGGTTAGGTTAGGTTAGGTTACGTTAGGTTATGTTAGGTTAGGTTAGGTTACGTTAGGTTAGGTTAGGTCAGGTAAGGTTAGGTTACGTTAGAATAGGTTAGGTTAGGTTACGTTAGGTTAGGTTAAGTTAGGTTAGGTTAGGTTTGGTTAGGTTAGGTTAGGTTAGCTTAGGTTAGGTTAGGTTGGGATGGGTTGGGTTAGGTTGGGTTAGGTTAGGTTAGGTTAGGTTGGGTTAGGTTAGTTTAGGTTAGGTTAGGTTAGGTTAGGTTAAGTTGGGTTGGGTTAGGTTAGGTTAGGTTAGGTAAGGTTAGGTTAGGTTAGGTTAGGTTAGGTTAAGGTATGAACCGTCGTAAAACCGCATTAAACAATGTCACTTAGTGAGATGCAGTGTTTTCACCATTACAAGTCGGGAACTGCGATATCTAATGTGAAAGCGCTTGCAAACGTCGTTAGGTTAGGTTAGGTTAGGTTAGGTTAGGTTAGGTTTGGTTAGGTTAGGTTAGGTTAGGTTAGGGTATGTTAGGTAAGGTTTGGTTAGGTTAGTTTAGGTTAGGTTGGGTTAGGTAAGGTTAGGTTAGGTTAAGATATCAACCGCGCTAAAACCGCATTAAACAATGTCACTTAGTGAGATGCTGTGTTTTCCACCATTACAAGTCGGGAACTGCGATATCTAATGTGAAAGCGCATGAAACCGTCGTAATCTTGTAGAAAACATTGTAAAGTAGCGAATAAAACGTTTTCTAACGATAGAAGTGCGAAGGTTCGGTTAGTTTGAGCTAGGTAGCGTCGTGAAACCACCAAAAACGATGTCATCTAACGAGATAGTGTTGTTTTATTGCGAGTACGAAACAGCGATAGGTGAAATATTGGGAAAGCACACAAAATGGCATGAACTAGCCAGATACTGCGTCTTGTGCCGTTACAAGTGCGAAACTGCTTTATTGTGATATTCTCGTTAAAGCGCATGCAAGTATCGTGAAACCTTAAAGAACGATGTCATCTAGCGAGATACAGCGTTCTGTACTGTAATAAGTTGGTGAGAAACTGTGAGGTTATGCAAATATCGTAATTGTGAACGAAACAGTGTAATAGAGCGTTTTCCAATACAAGTACGAATGTTAGGTTAGGTTAAGATATGAACCGTCGTAAAACCGCATTAAACAATGTCACTTAGTGAGATGCAGTGTTTTTCACCATTACAAGTTGGGAACTGCGATATCTAATGTGAAAGCGCTTGCAAACGTCGTTAGGTTAGGTTAGGTTAGGTTAGGTTACGTTAGGTTAGGTTTGGTTAGGTTAGGTTAGGTTAGGTTAGGTTATGTTAGGTTAGGTTGGGTTAGGTTAGGTTAGGTTACGTTAGGTTAAGGTATGAACCGTCGTAAAACCGCAATAAACAATGTCACTTAGTGAGATGCAGTGTTTTTCACCTTTACAAGTTGGGAACTGCGATATCTAATGTGAAAGCGCTTGAAACCGTCGTAATGTTGTAGAAAGCAATGTAAAGTAGCGAGTAAAACGTTTTCTAACGATATAAGTGCGAAGGTTATGTTAGGTTGAGTTATGTTAGTTTAAGCTAGGTAGCGTCGTGAAACCACCAAAAACGATGTCATCTAACGAGATAGTGTTGTTTTATTGCGAGTACGAAACTGCGATAGGTAAAATGTTGTGAAAGCACACAAAACGGCATGAACAAGCCAAATACTGCGTGTTGTACCGTTACAACTGCGAAAGTGCTATTTTGTGACATTCTCGGTAAAGCGCATGCAAGTATCGTGAAACCTTAAAGAACGATGTCATTTAGCGAGATACAGCGTTCTGTACTGTAATAAGTTGGTGAGAAACTGTGAGGTCAAGCAAATATCGTAATTGTGAACGAAACAGTGTAATTGAGCGTCTTTAGATACAAGTGCGAATGTTAGGTTAGGTTGACATATCAACCGTCGTAAAACCGCATTAAACAATGTCACTTAGTGAGATGTAGTGTTTTTCAACAAGTCGGGAACTACGATATCTAATGTGAAAGCGCATGAAACCGTCGTAATCTTGTAGAAAACATTATAAAGTGGCGAGTAAAACGTTTTCTAACGATAGAAGTGCGAAGGTTAGGTTAGGTTAGGTTAGTTAAGCTAGGTAGCGTCGTGAAACTACCAAAAACGACGTCATCTAACGAGATAGTGTTGTTTTATAGCGAGTATTAAACTGCGATAGGTGAAATGTTGTGAAAGCACACAAAACGGCATGAACAAGCCAAATACTGCGTGTTGTACCGTTACAAGTGCGAAACTGCTATGTTGTGATATTCTCGTTAAATCGCATGCAAGCATCGTGAAACCTTAAAGAACAATGTCATTTAGCGAGATACAGCGTTCTGTACTGCAATAAGTTGGTGAAAAACTGTGAGGTTATGCAAATATCGTAATTGTGAACGAAACAGTGTAATTGAGCGTCTTTAGATACAAGTTCGAATGTTAGGTTAGGTTAAGATATGAACCGTCGTAAAACCGCATTAAACAATGTCAATTACTGAGATGCAGTGTTTTTCACCATTAAAAGTGGGGAACTGCGATATTTATTGTGAAAGCGCTTGCAACCGTCGTTAGGTTAGGTTAGGTTAGGTTAGGTTAGGTTAGGTTAGGTTAGGTTAGGTTAGGTTTGGTTAGGTTAGGTTAGGTTAGGTTAGGTTAGATTAGGTTAGGTTGGGTTGAGTTGGGTTAGGTTAGGTTAGGTTAGGTTAGGTTGGGTTAGGTTAGGTTAGGTTAGGTTACGTTAGGTTAGGTTACGTTAGGTTAGGTTAGGTTACGTTAGGTTAGGTTAGGTTAGGTAAGGATAATTTGGTTAGGTTAGGTAAGGTTAGGTTAGGTTAGGTTAGGTTGGGTTGGGTGTTGTTGGGTTGGGTTGGGTTAGGTTGGGTCTGGTTAGGTTAGGTTACGTTAGGTTAGGTTAGGTTAGGTTACGTTAGGTTATGTTAGGTTAGGTTAGGTTACGTTAGGTGAGGTTAGGTCAGGTAAGGTTAGGTTACGTTAGAATAGGTTAGGTTAGGTTACGTTAGGTTAGGTTAAGTTAGGTTAGGTTAGGTTTGGTTAGGTTAGGTTAGGTTAGCTTAGGTTAGGTTAGGTTGGGTTGGGTTGGGTTAGGTTGGGTTAGGTTAGGTTAGGTTAGGTTAGGTTAGTTTAGGTTAGGTTAGGTTAGGTTAAGTTGGGTTGGGTTAGGTTAGGTTAGGTTAGGTAAGGTTAGGTTAGGTTAGGTTAGGTTAAGGTATGAACCGTCGTAAAACCGCATTAAACAATGTCACTTAGTGAGATGCAGTGTTTTCACCATTACAAGTCGGGAACTGCGATATCTAATGTGAAAGCGCTTGCAAACGTCGTTAGGTTAGGTTAGGTTAGGTTAGGTTAGGTTAGGTTTGGTTAGGTTAGGTTAGGTTAGGTTAGGGTATGTTAGGTAAGGTTTGGTTAGGTTAGGTTAGGTTAGGTTGGGTTAGGTAAGGTTAGGTTAGGTTAAGATATGAACCGCGCTAAAACCGCATTAAACAATGTCACTTAGTGAGATGCTGTGTTTTCCACCATTACAAGTCGGGAACTGCGATATCTAATGTGAAAGCGCATGAAACCGTCGTAATCTTGTAGAAAACATTGTAAAGTAGCGAATAAAACGTTTTCTAACGATAGAAGTGCGAAGGTTCGGTTAGTTTGAGGTAGGTAGCGTCGTGAAACCACCAAAAACGATGTCATCTAACGAGATAGTGTTGTTTTATTGCGAGTACGAAACAGCGATAGGTGAAATATTGGGAAAGCACACAAAATGGCATGAACTAGCCAGATACTGCGTCTTGTGCCGTTACAAGTGCGAAACTGCTTTATTGTGATATTCTCGTTAAAGCGCATGCAAGTATCGTGAAACCTTAAAGAACGATGTCATCTAGCGAGATACAGCGTTCTGTACTGTAATAAGTTGGTGAGAAACTGTGAGGTCAAGCAAATATCGTAATTGTGAACGAAACAGTGTAATTGAGCGTATTTAGATACAAGTGCGAATGTTAGGTTAGGTTGAGATATCAACCGTCGTAAAACCGCATTAAACAATGTCAATTACTGAGATGCAGTGTTTTTCACCATTAAAAGTGGGGAACTGCGATATTTAATGTGAAAGCGCTTGCAACCGTCGTTAGGTTAGGTTAGGTTAGGTTAGGTTAGGTTAGGTTTGGTTAGGTTAGGTTAGGTTAGGTTAGATTAGGTTAGGTTGGGTTGAGTTGGGTTAGGTTAGGTTAGGTTAGGTTAGGTTAGGTTACGTTAGGTTAGGTTACGTTAGGTTAGGTTAGGTTAGGTTACGTTAGGTTAGGTTAGGTTAGGTAAGGATAATTTGGTTAGGTTAGGTAAGGTTAGGTTAGGTTAGGTTAGGTTGGGTTGGGTGTTGTTGGGTTGGATTGGGTTGGGTTAGGTTGGGTTAGGTTAGGTTAGGTTACGTTAGGTTAGGTTAGGTTAGGTTACGTTAGGTTATGTTAGGTTAGGTTAGGTTACGTTAGGTTAGGTTAGGTCAGGTAAGGTTAGGTTACGTTAGAATAGGTTAGGTTAGGTTACGTTAGGTTAGGTTAAGTTAGGTTAGGTTAGGTTTGGTTAGGTTAGGTTAGCTTAGCTTAGGTTAGGTTAGGTTGGGATGGGTTGGGTTAGGTTGGGTTAGGTTAGGTTAGGTTAGGTTAGGTTGGGTTAGGTTAGTTTAGGTTAGGTTAGGTTAGGTTAGGTTAAGTTGGGTTGGGTTAGGTTAGGTTAGGTTAGGTAAGGTTAGGTTAGGTTAGGTTAGGTTAGGTTAAGGTATGAACCGTCGTAAAACCGCATTAAACAATGTCACTTAGGGAGATGCAGTGTTTTCACCATTACAAGTCGGGAACTGCGATATCTAATGTGAAAGCGCTTGCAAACGTCGTTAGGTTAGGTTAGGTTAGGTTAGGTTAGGTTAGGTTAGGTTTGGTTAGGTTAGGTTAGGTTAGGTTAGGTTAGGGTATGTTAGGTAAGGTTTGGTTAGGTTAGGTTAGGTTAGGTTGGGTTAGGTAAGGTTAGGTTAGGTTAAGATATGAACCGCGCTAAAACCACAATAAACAATGTCACTTAGTGAGATGCTGTGTTTTCCACCATTACAAGTCGGGAACTGCGATATTTAATGTGAAAGCGCATGAAACCGTCGTAATCTTGTAGAAAACATTGTAAAGTAGCGAATAAAACGTTTTCTACGATAGAAGTGCGAAGGTTCGGTTAGTTTGAGCTAGGTAGCGTCGTGAAACCACCAAAAACGATGTCATCTAACGAGATAGTGTTGTTTTATTGCGAGTACGAAACTGCGATAGGTGAAATATTGGGAAAGCACACAAAATGGCATGAAGTAGCCAGATACTGCGTCTTGTGCCGTTACAAGTGCGAAACTGCTTCATTGTGATATTCTCGTTAAAGCGCATGCAAGTATCGTGAAACCTTAAAGAACGATGTCATCTAGCGAGATACAGCGTTCTGTACTGCAATAAGTTGGTGAAAAACTGTGAGGTTATGCAAATATCGTAATTGTGAACGAAACAGTGTAATAGAGCGTTTTCCAATACAAGTACGAATGTTAGGTTAGGTTAAGATATGAACCGTCGTAAAACCGCATTAAACAATGTCACTTAGTGAGATGCAGTTTTTTTCACCATTACAAGTTGGGAACTGCGATATCTAATGTGAAAGCGCTTGCAAACGCCGTTAGGTTAGGTTAGGTAAGGTTAGGTTAGGTTAGGTTACGTTAGGTTTGGTTAGGTTAGGTCAGGTTAGGTTAGGTTAGGTTGGGTTAGGTTAGGTTAGGTTAGGTTACGTTAGGTTAGGTTACGTTAGGTTAGGTTAGGTTAGGTTACGTTAGGTTAGGTTAGGTTAGGTAAGGATAATTTGGTTAGGTTAGGTAAGGTTAGGTTAGGTTAGGTTAGGTTGGGTTGGGTGTTGTTGGGTTGGGTTGGGTTAGGTTGGGTTAGGTTAGGTTAGGTTACGTTAGGTTAGGTTAGGTTAGGTTACGTTAGGTTATGTTAGGTTAGGTTAGGTTACGTTAGGTTAGGTTAGGTCAGGTAAGGTTAGGTTACGTTAGAATAGGTTAGGTTAGGTTACGTTAGGTTAGGTTAAGTTAGGTTAGGTTAGGTTTGGTTAGGTTAGGTTAGGTTAGCTTAGGTTAGGTTAGGTTGGGATGGGTTGGGTTAGGTTGGGTTAGGTTAGGTTAGGTTAGGTTGGGTTAGGTTAGTTTAGGTTAGGTTAGGTTAGGTTAAGTTGGGTTGGGTTAGGTTAGGTTAGGTTAGGTAAGGTTAGGTTAGGTTAGGTTAGGTTAAGGTATGAACCGTCGTAAAACCACTATAAACAATGTCACTTAGTGAGATGCAGTGTTTTCACCATTACAAGTCGGGAACTGCGATATCTAATGTGAAAGCGCTTGCAAACGTCGTTAGGTTAGGTTAGGTTAGGTTAGGTTAGGTTTGGTTAGGTTAGGTTAGGTTAGGTTAGGGTATGTTAGGTAAGGTTTAGTTAGGTTAGGTTAGGTTAGGTTGGGTTAGGTAAGGTTAGGTTAGGTTAAGATATGAACCGCGCTAAAACCGCATTAAACAATGTCACTTAGTGAGATGCTGTGTTTTCCACCATTACAAGTCGGGAACTGCGATATCTAATGTGAAAGCGCATGAAACCGTCGTAATCTTGTAGAAAACATTGTAAAGTAGCGAATAAAACGTTTTCTAACGATAGAAGTGCGAAGGTTCGGATAGTTTGAGCTAGGTAGCGTCGTGAAACCACCAAAAACGATGTCATCTAACGAGATAGTGTTGTTTTATTGCGAGTACGAAACAGCGATAGGTGAAATATTGGGAAAGCACACAAAATGGCATGAACTAGCCAGATACTGCGTCTTGTGCCGTTACAAGTGCGAAACTGCTTTATTGTGATATTCTCGTTAAAGCGCATGCAAGTATCGTGAAACCTTAAAGAACGATGTCATCTAGCGAGATACAGCGTTCTGTACTGTAATAAGTTGGTGAGAAACTGTGAGGTCAAGCAAATATCGTAATTGTGAACGAAACAGTGTAATTGAGCGTATTTAGATACAAGTGCGAATGTTAGGTTAGGTTGAGATATCAACCGTCGTAAAACCGCATTAAACAATGTCACTTAGTGAGATGTAGTGTTTTTCAACATTACAAGTCGAGAACTACGATATCTAATGTGAAAGCGCATGAAACCGTCGTAATGTTGTAGAAAGCAATGTAAAGTAGCGAGTAAAACGTTTTCTAACGATAGAAGTGCCAAGGTCATGTTAGGTTATGTTAGTTTAAGCTGGGTAGCGTCGTGAAACTACCAAAAACAACGTCATCTAACGAGATAGTGTTGTTTTATTGCGAGTACGAAACTGCGATAGGTGAAATGTTGTGAAAGCACACAAAACGGCATGAACAAGCCAAATACTGCGTGTTGTACCGTTACAAGTGCGAAACTGCTATGTTGAGATATTCTCGTTAAAGCGCATGCAAGCATCGTGAAACCTTAAAGAACGATGTCATTTAGCGAGATACAGCGTTCTGTACTGCAATAAGTTGGTGAAAAACTGTGAGGTTATGCAAATATCCTAATTGTGAACGAAACAGTGTAATTGAGCGTCTTTAGATACAAGTGCGAATGTTAGGTTAGGTTAAGATATGAACCGTCGTAAAACCGCATTAAACAATGTCACTTAGTGAGATGCAGTGTTTTTCACCATTACAAGTTGGGAACTGCGATATCTAATGTGAAAGCACTTGCAAACGTCGTTAGGTTAGGTTAGGTTAGGTTAGGTTAGGTTACGTTAGGTTAGGTTTGGTTAGGTTAGGTTAGGTTAGGTTAGGTTAGGTTAGGTTATGTTAGGTTAGGTTGGGTTAGGTTAGGTTAGGTTACGTTAGGTTAAGGTATGAACCGTCGTAAAACCGCAATAAACAATGTCACTTAGTGAGATGCAGTGTTTTTCACCTTTACAAGTTGCGATATCTAATGTGAAAGCGCTTGAAACCGTCGTAATGTTGTAGAAAGCAATGTAAAGTAGCGAGTAAAACGTTTTCTAACGATAGAAGTGCGAAGGTTATGTTAGGTTGAGTTATGTTAGTTTAAGCTAGGTAGCGTCGTGAAACCACCAAAAACGACGTCGTCTAACGAGATAGTGTTGTTTTATTGCGAGTACGAAACTGCGATAGGTAAAATGTTTTGAAAGCACACAAAACGGCATGAACAAGCGAAATACTGCGTGTTGTACCGTTACAAGTGCGAAAGTGCTATGTTGTGACATTCTCGGTAAAGCGCATGCAAGTATCGTGAAACCTTAAAGAACGATGTCATTTAGCGAGATACAGCGTTCTGTACTGTAATAAGTTGGTGAGAAACTGTGAGGTCAAGCAAATATCGTAATTGTGAACGAAACAGTGTAATTGAGCGTCTTTAGATACAAGTGCGAATGATAGGTTAGGTTGACATATCAACCGTCGTAAAACCGCATTAAACAATGTCACTTAGTGAGATGTAGTGTTTTTCAACATTACAAGTCGGGAACTACGATATCTAATGTGAAAGCGCTTGCAACCGTCGTTAGGTTAGGTTAGGTTAGGTTAGGTTAGGTTAGGTTAGGTTAGGTTAGGTTTGGTTAGGTTAGGTTAGGTTAGGTTAGATTAGGTTAGGTTGGGTTGAGTTGGGTTAGGTTAGGTTAGGTTAGGTTAGGTTGGGTTAGGTTAGGTTAGGTTAGGTTAGGTTACGTTAGGTTAGGTTACGTTAGGTTAGGTTAGGTTAGGTTACGTTAGGTTAGGTTAGGTTAGGTAAGGATAATTTGGTTAGGTTAGGTAAGGTTAGGTTAGGTTAGGTTAGGTTGGGTTGGGTGTTGGGTTGGGTTGGGTTGGGTTAGGTTGGGTTAGGTTAGGTTAGGTTAGGTTAGGTTAGGTTAGGTTAGGTTAGGTTACGTTAGGTTATGTTAGGTTAGGTTAGGTTACGTTAGGTTAGGTTAGGTCAGGTAAGGTTAGGTTACGTTAGAATAGGTTAGGTTAGGTTACGTTAGGTTAGCTTAAGTTAGGTTAGGTTAGGTTTGGTTAGGTTAGGTTAGGTTAGCTTAGGTTAGGTTAGGTTGGGATGGGTTGGGTTAGGTTGGGTTAGGTTAGGTTAGGTTAGGTTAGGTTGGGTTAGGTTAGTTTAGGTTAGGTTAGGTTAGGTTAGGTTAAGTTGGGTTGGGTTAGGTTAGGTTAGGTTAGGTTAGGTAAGGTTAGGTTAGGTTAGGTTAGGTTAGGTTAAGGTATGAACCGTCGTAAAACCGCATTAAACAATGTCACTTAGTGAGATGCAGTGTTTTCACCATTACAAGTCGGGAACTGCGATATCTAATGTGAAAGCGCTTGCAAACGTCGTTAGGTTAGGTTAGGTTAGGTTAGGTTAGGTTAGGTTTGGTTAAGTTAGGTTAGGTTAGGTTAGGGTATGTTAGGTAAGGTTTGGTTAGGTTAGTTTAGGTTAGGTTGGGTTAGGTAAGGTTAGGTTAGGTTAAGATATCAACCGCGCTAAAACCGCATTAAACAATGTCACTTAGTGAGATGCTGTGTTTTCCACCATTACAAGTCGGGAACTGCGATATCTAATGTGAAAGCGCATGAAACCGTCGTAATCTTGTAGAAAACATTGTAAAGTAGCGAATAAAACGTTTTCTAACGATAGAAGTGCGAAGGTTCGGTTAGTTTGAGCTAGGTAGCGTCGTGAAACCACCAAAAACGATGTCATCTAACGAGATAGTGTTGTTTTATTGCGAGTACGAAACAGCGATAGGTGAAATATTGGGAAAGCACACAAAATGGCATGAACTAGCCAGATACTGCGTCTTGTGCCGTTACAAGTGCGAAACTGCTTTATTGTGATATTCTCGTTAAAGCGCATGCAAGTATCGTGAAACCTTAAAGAACGATGTCATCTAGCGAGATACAGCGTTCTGTACTGTAATAAGTTGGTGAGAAACTGTGAGGTCAAGCAAATATCGTAATTGTGAACGAAACAGTGTAATTGAGCGTATTTAGATACAAGTGCGAATGTTAGGTTAGGTTGAGATATTAACCGTCGTAAAACCGCATTAAACAATGTCACTTAGTGAGATGTAGTGTTTTTCAACATTACAAGTCGGGAACTACGATATCTAATGTGAAAGCGCATGAAACCGTCGTAATCTTGTAGAAAACATTGTAAAATTGCGAGTAAAACGTTTTCTAACGATAGAAGTGCGAAGGTTAGGTTAGGTTAGGTTAGTTTAAGCTAGGTAGCGTCGTGAAACTACCAAAAACGACGTCATCTAACGAGATAGTGTTGTTTTATTGCGAGTATTAAACTGCGATAGGTGAAATGTTGTGAATGCACACAAAACGGCATGAACAAGCCAAATACTGCGTGTTCTACCGTTACAAGTGCGAAACTGCTATATTGTGATATTCTCGTTAAAGCGCATGCAAGCATCGTGAAACCTTAAAGAACAAAGTCATTTAGCGAGATACAGCGTTCTGTACTGCAATAAGTTGGTGAAAAACTGTGAGGTTATGCAAATATCGTAATTGTGAACGAAACAGTGTAATAGAGCGTTTTTCAATACAAGTACGAATGTTAGGTTAGGTTAAGATATGAACCGTCGTGAAACCGCATTAAACAATGTCACTCAGTGAGATGCAGTGTTTTTCACCATTACAAGTTGGGAACTGCGATATCTAATGTGAAAGCGCTTGCAAACGTCGTTAGGTTAGGTTAGGTTAGGTTAGGTTACGTTAGGTTAGGTTTGGTTAGGTTAGGTTAGGTTAGGTTATGTTAGGTTAGGTTGGGTTAGGTTAGGTTAGGTTACGTTAGGTTAAGGTATGAACCGTCGTAAAACCGCAATAAACAATGTCACTTAGTGAGATGCAGTGTTTTTCACCTTTACAAGTTGGGAACTGCGATATCTAATGTGAAAGCGCTTGAAACCGTCGTAATGTTGTAGAAAGCAATGTAAAGTAGCGAGTAAAACGTTTTCTAACGATATAAGTGCGAAGGTTATGTTAGGTTGAGTTATGTTAGTTTAAGCTAGGTAGCGTCGTGAAACCACCAAAAACGACGTCATCTAACGAGATAGTGTTGTTTTATTGCGAGTACGAAACTGCGATAGGTAAAATGTTGTGAAAGCACACAAAACGGCATGAACAAGCCAAATACTGCGTGTTGTACCGTTACAACTGCGAAAGTGCTATTTTGTGACATTCTCGGTAAAGCGCATGCAAGTATCGTGAAACCTTAAAGAACGATGTCATTTAGCGAGATACAGCGTTCTGTACTGTAATAAGTTGGTGAGAAACTGTGAGGTCAAGCAAATATCGTAATTGTGAACGAAACAGTGTAATTGAGCGTCTTTAGATACAAGTGCGAATGTTAGGTTAGGTTGACATATCAACCGTCGTAAAACCGCATTAAACAATGTCACTTAGTGAGATGTAGTGTTTTTCAACAAGTCGGGAACTACGATATCTAATGTGAAAGCGCATGAAACCGTCGTAATCTTGTAGAAAACATTATAAAGTGGCGAGTAAAACGTTTTCTAACGATAGAAGTGCGAAGGTTAGGTTAGGTTAGGTTAGTTAAGCTAGGTAGCGTCGTGAAACTACCAAAAACGACGTCATCTAACGAGATAGTGTTGTTTTATAGCGAGTATTAAACTGCGATAGGTGAAATGTTGTGAAAGCACACAAAACGGCATGAACAAGCCAAATACTGCGTGTTGTACCGTTACAAGTGCGAAACTGCTATGTTGTGATATTCTCGTTAAATCGCATGCAAGCATCGTGAAACCTTAAAGAACAATGTCATTTAGCGAGATACAGCGTTCTGTACTGCAATAAGTTGGTGAAAAACTGTGAGGTTATGCAAATATCGTAATTGTGAACGAAACAGTGTAATTGAGCGTCTTTAGATACAAGTTCGAATGTTAGGTTAGGTTAAGATATGAACCGTCGTAAAACCGCATTAAACAATGTCAATTACTGAGATGCAGTGTTTTTCACCATTAAAAGTGGGGAACTGCGATATTTATTGTGAAAGCGCTTGCAACCGTCGTTAGGTTAGGTTAGGTTAGGTTAGGTTAGGTTAGGTTTGGTTAGGTTAGGTTAGGTTAGGTTAGGTTAGATTAGGTTAGGTTGGGTTGAGTTGGGTTAGGTTAGGTTAGGTTAGGTTAGGTTGGGTTAGGTTAGGTTAGGTTAGGTTACGTTAGGTTAGGTTACGTTAGGTTAGGTTAGGTTACGTTAGGTTAGGTTAGGTTAGGTAAGGATAATTTGGTTAGGTTAGGTAAGGTTAGGTTAGGTTAGGTTAGGTTGGGTTGGGTGTTGTTGGGTTGGGTTGGGTTGGGTTAGGTTGGGTCTGGTTAGGTTAGGTTACGTTAGGTTAGGTTAGGTTAGGTTACGTTAGGTTATGTTAGGTTAGGTTAGGTTACGTTAGGTGAGGTTAGGTCAGGTAAGGTTAGGTTACGTTAGAATAGGTTAGGTTAGGTTACGTTAGGTTAGGTTAAGTTAGGTTAGGTTAGGTTTGGTTAGGTTAGGTTAGGTTAGCTTAGGTTAGGTTAGGTTGGGTTGGGTTGGGTTAGGTTGGGTTAGGTTAGGTTAGGTTAGGTTAGGTTAGTTTAGGTTAGGTTAGGTTAGGTTAAGTTGGGTTGGGTTAGGTTAGGTTAGGTTAGGTAAGGTTAGGTTAGGTTAGGTTAGGTTAAGGTATGAACCGTCGTAAAACCGCATTAAACAATGTCACTTAGTGAGATGCAGTGTTTTCACCATTACAAGTCGGGAACTGCGATATCTAATGTGAAAGCGCTTGCAAACGTCGTTAGGTTAGGTTAGGTTAGGTTAGGTTAGGTTAGGTTAGGTTAGGTTAGGTTAGGTTAGGTTTGGTTAGGTTAGGTTAGGTTAGGTTAGGGTATGTTAGGTAAGGTTTGGTTAGGTTAGGTTAGGTTAGGTTGGGTTAGGTAAGGTTAGGTTAGGTTAAGATATGAACCGCGCTAAAACCGCATTAAACAATGTCACTTAGTGAGATGCTGTGTTTTCCACCATTACAAGTCGGGAACTGCGATATCTAATGTGAAAGCGCATGAAACCGTCGTAATCTTGTAGAAAACATTGTAAAGTAGCGAATAAAACGTTTTCTAACGATAGAAGTGCGAAGGTTCGGTTAGTTTGAGGTAGGTAGCGTCGTGAAACCACCAAAAACGATGTCATCTAACGAGATAGTGTTGTTTTATTGCGAGTACGAAACAGCGATAGGTGAAATATTGGGAAAGCACACAAAATGGCATGAACTAGCCAGATACTGCGTCTTGTGCCGTTACAAGTGCGAAACTGCTTTATTGTGATATTCTCGTTACAGCGCATGCAAGTATCGTGAAACCTTAAAGAACGATGTCATCTAGCGAGATACAGCGTTCTGTACTGTAATAAGTTGGTGAGAAACTGTGAGGTCAAGCAAATATCGTAATTGTGAACGAAACAGTGTAATTGAGCGTATTTAGATACAAGTGCGAATGTTAGGTTAGGTTGAGATATCAACCGTCGTAAAACCGCATTAAACAATGTCAATTACTGAGATGCAGTGTTTTTCACCATTAAAAGTGGGGAACTGCGATATTTAATGTGAAAGCGCTTGCAACCGTCGTTAGGTTAGGTTAGGTTAGGTTAGGTTAGGTTTGGTTAGGTTAGGTTAGGTTAGGTTAGATTAGGTTAGGTTGGGTTGAGTTGGGTTAGGTTAGGTTAGGTTAGGTTACGTTAGGTTAGGTTACGTTAGGTTAGGTTAGGTTAGGTTACGCTAGGTTAGGTTAGGTTAGGTAAGGATAATTTGGTTAGGTTAGGTAAGGTTAGGTTAGGTTAGGTTAGGTTGGGTTGGGTGTTGTTGGGTTGGGTTGGGTTGGGTTAGGTTGGGTTAGGTTAGGTTAGGTTACGTTAGGTTAGGTTAGGTTAGGTTACGTTAGGTTATGTTAGGTTAGGTTAGGTTACGTTAGGTTAGGTTAGGTCAGGTAAGGTTAGGTTACGTTAGAATAGGTTAGGTTAGGTTACGTTAGGTTAGGTTAAGTTAGGTTAGGTTAGGTTTGGTTAGGTTAGGTTAGCTTAGCTTAGGTTAGGTTAGGTTGGGATGGGTTGGGTTAGGTTGGGTTAGGTTAGGTTAGGTTAGGTTGGGTTAGGTTAGTTTAGGTTAGGTTAGGTTAGGTTAGGTTAAGTTGGGTTGGGTTAGGTTAGGTTAGGTTAGGTAAGGTTAGGTTAGGTTAGGTTAGGTTAGGTTAAGGTATGAACCGTCGTAAAACCGCATTAAACAATGTCACTTAGGGAGATGCAGTGTTTTCACCATTACAAGTCGGGAACTGCGATATCTAATGTGAAAGCGCTTGCAAACGTCGTTAGGTTAGGTTAGGTTAGGTTAGGTTAGGTTAGGTTTGGTTAGGTTAGGTTAGGTTAGGTTAGGGTATGTTAGGTAAGGTTTGGTTAGGTTAGGTTAGGTTAGGTTGGGTTAGGTAAGGTTAGGTTAGGTTAAGATATGAACCGCGCTAAAACCACATTAAACAATGTCACTTAGTGAGATGCTGTGTTTTCCACCATTACAAGTCGGGAACTGCGATATTTAATGTGAAAGCGCATGAAACCGTCGTAATCTTGTAGAAAACATTGTAAAGTAGCGAATAAAACGTTTTCTACGATAGAAGTGCGAAGGTTCGGTTAGTTTGAGCTAGGTAGCGTCGTGAAACCACCAAAAACGATGTCATCTAACGAGATAGTGTTGTTTTATTGCGAGTACGAAACTGCGATAGGTGAAATATTGGGAAAGCACACAAAATGGCATGAAGTAGCCAGATACTGCGTCTTGTGCCGTTACAAGTGCGAAACTGCTTCATTGTGATATTCTCGTTAAAGCGCATGCAAGTATCGTGAAACCTTAAAGAACGATGTCATCTAGCGAGATACAGCGTTCTGTACTGCAATAAGTTGGTGAAAAACTGTGAGGTTATGCAAATATCGTAATTGTGAACGAAACAGTGTAATAGAGCGTTTTCCAATACAAGTACGAATGTTAGGTTAGGTTAAGATATGAACCGTCGTAAAACCGCATTAAACAATGTCACTTAGTGAGATGCAGTTTTTTTCACCATTACAAGTTGGGAACTGCGATATCTAATGTGAAAGCGCTTGCAAACGCCGTTAGGTTAGGTTAGGTAAGGTTAGGTTAGGTTAGGTTACGTTAGGTTAGGTTTGGTTAGGTTAGGTTAGGTTAGGTTATGTTAGGTTAGGTTGGGTTAGGTTAGGTTGGGTTACGTTAGGTTAAGGTATGAACCGTCGTAAAACCGCAATAAACAATGTCACTTAGTGAGATGCAGTGTTTTTCACCTTTACAAGTTGGGAACTGCGATATCTAATGTGAAAGCGCTTGAAACCGTCGTAATGTTGTAGAAAGCAATGTAAAGTAGCGAGTAAAACGTTTTCTAACGATAGAAGTGCGAAGGTTATGTTAGGTTGAGTTATGTTAGTTTAAGCTAGGTAGCGTCGTGAAACCACCAAAAACGACGTCATCTAACGAGATAGTGTTGTTTTATTGCGAGTACGAAACTGCGATAGGTAAAATGTTGTGAAAGCACACAAAACGGCATGAACAAGCCAAATACTGCGTGTTCTACCGTTACAAGTGCGAAACTGCTATATTGTGATATTCTCGTTAAATCGCATGCAAGCATCGTGAAACCTTAAAGAATAATGTCATTTAGCGAGATACAGCGTTCTGTACTGCAATAAGTTGGTGAAAAACTGTGAGGTTATGCAAATATCGTAATTGTGAACAAAACAGTGTAATAGAGCGTTTTTAGATACAAGTGCGAATGTTAGGTTAGGTTAAGATATGAACCGTCGTAAAACCGCATTAAACAATGTCAATTACTGAGATGCAGTGTTTTTCACCATTAAAAGTGGGGAACTGCGATATTTAATGTGAAAGCGCTTGCAACCGTCGTTAGGTTAGGTTAGGTTAGGTTAGGTTAGGTTAGGTTATGTTAGGTTTGGTTAGGTTAGGTCAGGTTAGGTTAGGTTAGGTTGGGTTAGGTTAGGTTAGGTTAGGTTACGTTAGGTTAGGTTACGTTAGGTTAGGTTAGGTTAGGTTACGTTAGGTTAGGTTAGGTTAGGTAAGGATAATTTGGTTAGGTTAGGTAAGGTTAGGTTAGGTTAGGTTAGGTTGGGTTGGGTGTTGTTGGGTTGGGTTGGGTTAGGTTGGGTTAGGTTAGGTTAGGTTACGTTAGGTTAGGTTAGGTTAGGTTACGTTAGGTTTATGTTAGGTTAGGTTAGGTTACGTTAGGTTAGGTTAGGTCAGGTAAGGTTAGGTTACGTTAGAATAGGTTAGAATAGGTTACGTTAGGTTAGGTTAAGTTAGGTTAGGTTAGGTTTGGTTAGGTTAGGTTAGGTTAGCTTAGGTTAGGTTAGGTTGGGATGGGTTGGGTTAGGTTGGGTTAGGTTAGGTTAGGTTGGGTTAGGTTAGTTTAGGTTAGGTTAGGTTAGGTTAGGTTAAGTTGGGTTGGTTAGGTTAGGTTAGGTTAGGTAAGGTTAGGTTAGGTTAGGTTAGGTTAGGTTAAGGTATGAACCGTCGTAAAACCACATTAAACAATGTCACTTAGTGAGATGCAGTGTTTTCACCATTACAAGTCGGGAACTGCGATATCTAATGTGAAAGCGCTTGCAAACGTCGTTAGGTTAGGTTAGGTTAGGTTAGGTTAGGTTTGGTTAGGTTAGGTTAGGTTAGGTTAGGGTATGTTAGGTAAGGTTTGGTTAGGTTAGGTTAGGTTAGGTTGGGTTAGGTAAGGTTAGGTTAGGTTAAGATATGAACCGCGCTAAAACCGCATTAAACAATGTCACTTAGTGAGATGCAGTGTTTTTCACCATTACAAGTTGGGAACTGCGATATCTAATGTGAAAGCACTTGCAAACGTCGTTAGGTTAGCTGAGGTTAGGTTAGGTTAGGTTACGTTAGGTTAGGTTTGGTTAGGTTAGGTTAGGTTAGGTTATGTTAGGTTAGGTTGGGTTAGGTTAGGTTAGGTTACGTTAGGTTAAGGTATGAACCGTCGTAAAACCGCAATAAACAATGTCACTTAGTGAGATGCAGTGTTTTTCACCTTTACAAGTTGGGAACTGCGATATCTAATGCGAAAGCGCTTGAAACCGTCGTAATGTTGTAGAAAGCAATGTAAAGTAGCGAGTAAAACGTTTTCTAACGATAGAAGTGCGAAGGTTATGTTAGGTTGAGTTATGTTAGTTTAAGCTAGGTAGCGTAGTGAAACCACCAAAAACGACGTCATCTAACGAGATAGTGTTGTTTTATTGCGAGTACGAAACTGCGATAGGTAAAATGTTGTGAAAGCACACAAAACGGCATGAACAAGCCAAATACTGCGTGTTGTACCGTTACAAGTGCGAAAGTGCTATGTTGTGACATTCTCGGTAAAGCGCATGCAAGTATCGTGAAACCTTAAAGAACGATGTCATTTAGCGAGATACAGCGTTCTGTACTGTAATAAGTTGGTGAGAAACTGTGAGGTCAAGCAAATATCGTAATTGTGAACGAAACAGTGTAATTGAGCGTCTTTAGATACAAGTGCGAATGTTAGGTTAGGTTGACATATCAACCGTCGTAAAACCGCATTAAACAATGTCACTTAGTGAGATGTAGTGTTTTTCAACATTACAAGTCGGGAACTACGATATCTAATGTGAAAGCGCATGAAACCGTCGTAATCTTGTAGAAAACATTGTAAAGTGGCGAGAAAACGTTTTCTAACGATAGAAGTGCGACGGTTAGGTTAGGTTGGGTTAGTTTAAGCTAGGTAGCGTCGTGAAACTACCAAAAACGACGTCATCTAACGAGATAGTGTTGTTTTATAGCGAGTATTAAACTGCGATAGGTGAAATGTTGTGAAAGCACACAAAACGGCATGAACAAGCCAAATACTGCGTGTTCTACCGTTACAAGTGCGAAACTCCTATATTGTGATATTCTCGTTAAAGCGCATGCAAGCATCGTGAAACCTTAAAGAACAATGTCATTTAGCGAGATACAGCGTTCTGTACTGCAATAAGTTGGTGAAAAACTGTGAGGTTATGCAAATATCCTAATTGTGAACGAAACAGTGTAATAGAGCGTTTTCTAATACAAGTGCGAATGTTAGGTTAGGTTAAGATATGAACCGTCGTAAAACCGCATTAATCAATGTCACTTAGAGAGATGCAGTGTTTTTCACCATTACAAGTCGGGAACTGCGATATCTAATGTGAAAGCGCTCGCAAACGTCGTTAGGTTAGGTTAGGTTAGGTTAGGTTAGGTTACGTTAGCTTAGGTTTGGTTAGGTTAGGTTAGGTTATGTTATGTTAGGTTAGCTTGGGTTATGTTAGGTTAGGTTACGTTAGGTTAAGGTATGAACCGTCGTAAAACCGCAATAAACAATGTCACTTAGTGATAGGTGAAACTGCGATAGGTAAAATGTTGTGAAAGCACACAAAACGGCATGAACAAGCCAAATACTGCGTGTTGTACCGTTACAAGTGCGAAACTGCTATGTTGTGACATTCTCGGTAAAGCGCATGCAAGTATCGTGAAACCTTAAAGAACGATGTCATTTAGCGAGATACAGCGTTCTGTACTGTAATAAGTTGGTGAGAAACTGTGAGGTCAAGCAAATATCGTAATTGTGAACGAAACAGTGTAATTGAGCGTCTTTAGATACAAGTGCGAATGTTAGGTTAGGTTGACATATCAACCGTCGTAAAACCGCATTAAACAATGTCACTTAGTGAGATGTAGTGTTTTTCAACATTACAAGTCGGGAACTACGATATCTAATGTGAAAGCGCATGAAACCGTCGTAATCTTGTAGAAAACATTGTAAAGTGGCGAGTAAAACGTTTTCTAACGATAGAAGTGCGACGGTTAGGTTAGGTTAGGTTAGTTTAAGCTAGGTAGCGTCGTGAAACTACCAAAAACGACGTCATCTAACGAGATAGTGTTGTTTTATAGCGAGTATTAAACTGCGATAGGTGAAATGTTGTGAAAGCACACAAAACGGCATGAACAAGCCAAATACTGCGTGTTCTACCGTTACAAGTGCGAAACTGCTATATTGTGATATTCTCGTTAAAGCGCATGAAAGCATCGTGAAACCTTAAAGAACAATGTCATTTAGCGAGATACAGCGTTCTGTACTGCAATAAGTTTGTGAAAAACTGTGAGGTTATGCAAATATCCTAATTGTGAACGAAACAGTGTAATAGAGCGTTTTTTAATACAAGTGCGAATGTTAGGTTAGGTTTTTTTTTTTTATTTGAATATACTGCAGGCCCTTCACGGCCCAAGCAGGAGTGGGTACACAGATACATCGAAATACATACATTGCCAAAAAAAAATCATGGTGCAAATTCAATACACTGTATGCGGTTGATGAAAGAGTCAATCGTACTACAACAAACAATGTCGTTGGGTAGGCTGTTCCAGAGGGAGATAGCTGACGGAAAAAGTGAATGTTTGTGAGCGTTTACACGACTTAAAGGTTGGCGTATTGTTTTAGAATGATTTAGTCGGAATGATTGTTTAAGTGGATCTTGCAGATAATGAGAGCGTGATATGTGGAAATGACCATGATATAATTGGTAAAGGAATTTTAATCGTGACATTATTCTGCGTTGAAAAAGTTGTTTTAAGTTTGCCCTTGCGAGTAAATCTGCGGTACTGGACTGCCTCGCGAATTCTGAATATACGAACCTTACTGCCAATTTTTGTATTCGTTCTATTTTACCAATCAGGTACTTTTGATGTGGACTCCAGATGAGATCGGCGTACTCTAAACATGGTCTAATTAGTGTTTTGTAGGCATTTATTTTAATATGTGGTGGTGCATTGCGCAGTTTTCTTCTCAAGAAAGATAATTTCTTTTCCGCTTTCTGACACATGGCCAAGATGTGTGGTTCCCAGTTAAGATTCGGCGTGAGTGTAATGCCTAGGTATTTTACTTGATTGCATTTTTCGATAATTGAGTTTCCAATCCTATATGTATAGTTAAGGGGGGATTTCTTATTTGTAAAAGAAATGCAATGCGTTTTTGATGTGTTTAATTTCATGCCCCAAGTATTGCACCAGGAATAAATTGCCTGAAGTGAATTGTTAAGTTTAGTTTGGTCGTCTGAATTGCGCACGACTGTGTACACGACACAGTCGTCGGCAAACAGACGCATCTGAATAGGGTTCTCAACGGAAAAGTGGATGTCGTTAATAAACATTAAAAATAGCAGAGGTGCAAGAACCGATCCCTGAGGTACACCAGAATAAACATCAAGTGGTTCTGATCGCTGATTGTCAATTTTAACGCTTTGTTTCCGTTTAGTTAAGAAGTTGTTGATCCAGGATATTATTTTGATATCAATACCAAAAGCCGTTAGTTTTTTGACTAAATCCAGATGTGGGACAACGTCGAACGCCTTAGATATGAACCGTCGTAAAACCGCATTAATCAATGTCACTTAGTGAGATGCAGTGTTTTTCACCATTACAAGTCGGGAACTGCGATATCTAATGTGAAAGCGCTTGCAAACGTCGCTAGGTTAGGTTAGGTTAGGTTACGTTAGGTTAGGTTAGGTTAGGTTTGGTTAGGTTAGGTTAGGTTAGGTTAGGTTAGGGTATGTTAGGTAAGGTTTGGTTAGGTTAGGTTAGGTTAGGTTGGTTTAGGTAAGGTTAGGTTAGGTTAAGATATGAACCGCGCTAAAACCGCGTTAAACAATGTCACTTAGTGAGATGCAGTGTTTTTCACCATTACAAGTCGGGAACTGCGATATCTAATGTGAAAGCGCTCGCAAACGTCGTTAGGTTAGGTTAGGTTAGGTTAGGTTAGGTTAGGTTAGGTTAGGTTAGGTTACGTTAGGTTAGGTTAGGTTAGGTTTGGTTAGGTTAGGTTAGGTTAGGTTAGGTTAGGGTATGTTAGGTAAGGTTTGGTTAGGTTAGGTTAGGTTAGGTTGGTTTAGGTAAGGTTAGGTTAGGTTAAGATATGAACCGCGCTAAAACCGCGTTAAACAATGTCACTTAGTGAGATGCTGTGTTTTTCACCATTACAAGTCGGGAACTGCGAGATCTAATGTGAAAGCGCATGAAACCGTCGTAATCTTGTAGAAAACATTGTAAAGTAGCGAATAAAAGGTTTTCTAACGATAGAAGTGCGAAGGTTCGGTTAGTTTGAGTTATGTTAGTTTAAGCTAGGTAGCGTCGTGAAACCACCAAAAACGACGTCATCTAACGAGATAGTGTTGTTTTAATGCGAGTACGAAACTGCGACAGGTAAAATGTTGTGAAAGCACACAAAACGGCATGAACAAGCCAAATACTGCGTGTTGTACCGTTAGAAGTGCGAAACTGCTATGTTGTGACATTCTCGGTAAAGCGCATGCAAGTAACGTGAAACCTTAAAGAACGATGTCATTTAGCGAGATACAGCGTTCTGTACTGTAATAAGTTGGTGAGAAACTGTGAGGTCAAGCAAATATCGTAACTGTGAACGAAACAGTGTAATTGAGCGTATTTAGATACAAGTGCGAATGTTAGGTTAGGTTGAGATATCAACCGTCGTAAAACCGCATTAAACAATGTCAATTACTGAGATGCAGTGTTTTTCACCATTAAAAGTGGGGAACTGCGATATTTAATGTGAAAGCGCTTGCAACCGTCGTTAGGTTAGGTTAGGTTAGGTTAGGTTAGGTTTGGTTAGGTTAGGTTAGGTTAGGTTAGATTAGGTTAGGTTGGGTTGAGTTGGGTTAGGTTAGGTTAGGTTAGGTTAGGTTACGTTAGGTTAGGTTACGTTAGGTTAGGTTAGGTTAGGTTACGCTAGGTTAGGTTAGGTTAGGTAAGGATAATTTGGTTAGGTTAGGTAAGGTTAGGTTAGGTTAGGTTAGGTTGGGTTGGGTGTTGTTGGGTTGGGTTGGGTTGGGTTAGGTTGGGTTAGGTTAGGTTAGGTTACGTTAGGTTAGGTTAGGTTAGGTTACGTTAGGTTATGTTAGGTTAGGTTAGGTTACGTTAGGTTAGGTTAGGTCAGGTAAGGTTAGGTTACGTTAGAATAGGTTAGGTTAGGTTACGTTAGGTTAGGTTAAGTTAGGTTAGGTTAGGTTTGGTTAGGTTAGGTTAGCTTAGCTTAGGTTAGGTTAGGTTGGGATGGGTTGGGTTAGGTTGGGTTAGGTTAGGTTAGGTTAGGTTGGGTTAGGTTAGTTTAGGTTAGGTTAGGTTAGGTTAGGTTAAGTTGGGTTGGGTTAGGTTAGGTTAGGTTAGGTAAGGTTAGGTTAGGTTAGGTTAGGTTAGGTTAAGGTATGAACCGTCGTAAAACCGCATTAAACAATGTCACTTAGGGAGATGCAGTGTTTTCACCATTACAAGTCGGGAACTGCGATATCTAATGTGAAAGCGCTTGCAAACGTCGTTAGGTTAGGTTAGGTTAGGTTAGGTTAGGTTAGGTTTGGTTAGGTTAGGTTAGGTTAGGTTAGGGTATGTTAGGTAAGGTTTGGTTAGGTTAGGTTAGGTTAGGTTGGGTTAGGTAAGGTTAGGTTAGGTTAAGATATGAACCGCGCTAAAACCACATTAAACAATGTCACTTAGTGAGATGCTGTGTTTTCCACCATTACAAGTCGGGAACTGCGATATTTAATGTGAAAGCGCATGAAACCGTCGTAATCTTGTAGAAAACATTGTAAAGTAGCGAATAAAACGTTTTCTACGATAGAAGTGCGAAGGTTCGGTTAGTTTGAGCTAGGTAGCGTCGTGAAACCACCAAAAACGATGTCATCTAACGAGATAGTGTTGTTTTATTGCGAGTACGAAACTGCGATAGGTGAAATATTGGGAAAGCACACAAAATGGCATGAAGTAGCCAGATACTGCGTCTTGTGCCGTTACAAGTGCGAAACTGCTTCATTGTGATATTCTCGTTAAAGCGCATGCAAGTATCGTGAAACCTTAAAGAACGATGTCATCTAGCGAGATACAGCGTTCTGTACTGCAATAAGTTGGTGAAAAACTGTGAGGTTATGCAAATATCGTAATTGTGAACGAAACAGTGTAATAGAGCGTTTTCCAATACAAGTACGAATGTTAGGTTAGGTTAAGATATGAACCGTCGTAAAACCGCATTAAACAATGTCACTTAGTGAGATGCAGTTTTTTTCACCATTACAAGTTGGGAACTGCGATATCTAATGTGAAAGCGCTTGCAAACGCCGTTAGGTTAGGTTAGGTAAGGTTAGGTTAGGTTAGGTTACGTTAGGTTAGGTTTGGTTAGGTTAGGTTAGGTTAGGTTATGTTAGGTTAGGTTGGGTTAGGTTAGGTTGGGTTACGTTAGGTTAAGGTATGAACCGTCGTAAAACCGCAATAAACAATGTCACTTAGTGAGATGCAGTGTTTTTCACCTTTACAAGTTGGGAACTGCGATATCTAATGTGAAAGCGCTTGAAACCGTCGTAATGTTGTAGAAAGCAATGTAAAGTAGCGAGTAAAACGTTTTCTAACGATAGAAGTGCGAAGGTTATGTTAGGTTGAGTTATGTTAGTTTAAGCTAGGTAGCGTCGTGAAACCACCAAAAACGACGTCATCTAACGAGATAGTGTTGTTTTATTGCGAGTACGAAACTGCGATAGGTAAAATGTTGTGAAAGCACACAAAACGGCATGAACAAGCCAAATACTGCGTGTTCTACCGTTACAAGTGCGAAACTGCTATATTGTGATATTCTCGTTAAATCGCATGCAAGCATCGTGAAACCTTAAAGAATAATGTCATTTAGCGAGATACAGCGTTCTGTACTGCAATAAGTTGGTGAAAAACTGTGAGGTTATGCAAATATCGTAATTGTGAACAAAACAGTGTAATAGAGCGTTTTTAGATACAAGTGCGAATGTTAGGTTAGGTTAAGATATGAACCGTCGTAAAACCGCATTAAACAATGTCAATTACTGAGATGCAGTGTTTTTCACCATTAAAAGTGGGGAACTGCGATATTTAATGTGAAAGCGCTTGCAACCGTCGTTAGGTTAGGTTAGGTTAGGTTAGGTTAGGTTAGGTTATGTTAGGTTTGGTTAGGTTAGGTCAGGTTAGGTTAGGTTAGGTTGGGTTAGGTTAGGTTAGGTTAGGTTACGTTAGGTTAGGTTACGTTAGGTTAGGTTAGGTTAGGTTACGTTAGGTTAGGTTAGGTTAGGTAAGGATAATTTGGTTAGGTTAGGTAAGGTTAGGTTAGGTTAGGTTAGGTTGGGTTGGGTGTTGTTGGGTTGGGTTGGGTTAGGTTGGGTTAGGTTAGGTTAGGTTACGTTAGGTTAGGTTAGGTTAGGTTACGTTAGGTTATGTTAGGTTAGGTTAGGTTACGTTAGGTTAGGTTAGGTCAGGTAAGGTTAGGTTACGTTAGAATAGGTTAGAATAGGTTACGTTAGGTTAGGTTAAGTTAGGTTAGGTTAGGTTTGGTTAGGTTAGGTTAGGTTAGCTTAGGTTAGGTTAGGTTGGGATGGGTTGGGTTAGGTTGGGTTAGGTTAGGTTAGGTTGGGTTAGGTTAGTTTAGGTTAGGTTAGGTTAGGTTAGGTTAAGTTGGGTTGGGTTAGGTTAGGTTAGGTTAGGTAAGGTTAGGTTAGGTTAGGTTAGGTTAGGTTAAGGTATGAACCGTCGTAAAACCACATTAAACAATGTCACTTAGTGAGATGCAGTGTTTTCACCATTACAAGTCGGGAACTGCGATATCTAATGTGAAAGCGCTTGCAAACGTCGTTAGGTTAGGTTAGGTTAGGTTAGGTTAGGTTTGGTTAGGTTAGGTTAGGTTAGGTTAGGGTATGTTAGGTAAGGTTTGGTTAGGTTAGGTTAGGTTAGGTTGGGTTAGGTAAGGTTAGGTTAGGTTAAGATATGAACCGCGCTAAAACCGCATTAAACAATGTCACTTAGTGAGATGCAGTGTTTTTCACCATTACAAGTTGGGAACTGCGATATCTAATGTGAAAGCACTTGCAAACGTCGTTAGGTTAGCTGAGGTTAGGTTAGGTTAGGTTACGTTAGGTTAGGTTTGGTTAGGTTAGGTTAGGTTAGGTTATGTTAGGTTAGGTTGGGTTAGGTTAGGTTAGGTTACGTTAGGTTAAGGTATGAACCGTCGTAAAACCGCAATAAACAATGTCACTTAGTGAGATGCAGTGTTTTTCACCTTTACAAGTTGGGAACTGCGATATCTAATGCGAAAGCGCTTGAAACCGTCGTAATGTTGTAGAAAGCAATGTAAAGTAGCGAGTAAAACGTTTTCTAACGATAGAAGTGCGAAGGTTATGTTAGGTTGAGTTATGTTAGTTTAAGCTAGGTAGCGTAGTGAAACCACCAAAAACGACGTCATCTAACGAGATAGTGTTGTTTTATTGCGAGTACGAAACTGCGATAGGTAAAATGTTGTGAAAGCACACAAAACGGCATGAACAAGCCAAATACTGCGTGTTGTACCGTTACAAGTGCGAAAGTGCTATGTTGTGACATTCTCGGTAAAGCGCATGCAAGTATCGTGAAACCTTAAAGAACGATGTCATTTAGCGAGATACAGCGTTCTGTACTGTAATAAGTTGGTGAGAAACTGTGAGGTCAAGCAAATATCGTAATTGTGAACGAAACAGTGTAATTGAGCGTCTTTAGATACAAGTGCGAATGTTAGGTTAGGTTGACATATCAACCGTCGTAAAACCGCATTAAACAATGTCACTTAGTGAGATGTAGTGTTTTTCAACATTACAAGTCGGGAACTACGATATCTAATGTGAAAGCGCATGAAACCGTCGTAATCTTGTAGAAAACATTGTAAAGTGGCGAGAAAACGTTTTCTAACGATAGAAGTGCGACGGTTAGGTTAGGTTGGGTTAGTTTAAGCTAGGTAGCGTCGTGAAACTACCAAAAACGACGTCATCTAACGAGATAGTGTTGTTTTATAGCGAGTATTAAACTGCGATAGGTGAAATGTTGTGAAAGCACACAAAACGGCATGAACAAGCCAAATACTGCGTGTTCTACCGTTACAAGTGCGAAACTCCTATATTGTGATATTCTCGTTAAAGCGCATGCAAGCATCGTGAAACCTTAAAGAACAATGTCATTTAGCGAGATACAGCGTTCTGTACTGCAATAAGTTGGTGAAAAACTGTGAGGTTATGCAAATATCCTAATTGTGAACGAAACAGTGTAATAGAGCGTTTTCTAATACAAGTGCGAATGTTAGGTTAGGTTAAGATATGAACCGTCGTAAAACCGCATTAATCAATGTCACTTAGAGAGATGCAGTGTTTTTCACCATTACAAGTCGGGAACTGCGATATCTAATGTGAAAGCGCTCGCAAACGTCGTTAGGTTAGGTTAGGTTAGGTTAGGTTAGGTTACGTTAGCTTAGGTTTGGTTAGGTTAGGTTAGGTTATGTTATGTTAGGTTAGCTTGGGTTATGTTAGGTTAGGTTACGTTAGGTTAAGGTATGAACCGTCGTAAAACCGCAATAAACAATGTCACTTAGTGATAGGTGAAACTGCGATAGGTAAAATGTTGTGAAAGCACACAAAACGGCATGAACAAGCCAAATACTGCGTGTTGTACCGTTACAAGTGCGAAACTGCTATGTTGTGACATTCTCGGTAAAGCGCATGCAAGTATCGTGAAACCTTAAAGAACGATGTCATTTAGCGAGATACAGCGTTCTGTACTGTAATAAGTTGGTGAGAAACTGTGAGGTCAAGCAAATATCGTAATTGTGAACGAAACAGTGTAATTGAGCGTCTTTAGATACAAGTGCGAATGTTAGGTTAGGTTGACATATCAACCGTCGTAAAACCGCATTAAACAATGTCACTTAGTGAGATGTAGTGTTTTTCAACATTACAAGTCGGGAACTACGATATCTAATGTGAAAGCGCATGAAACCGTCGTAATCTTGTAGAAAACATTGTAAAGTGGCGAGTAAAACGTTTTCTAACGATAGAAGTGCGACGGTTAGGTTAGGTTAGGTTAGTTTAAGCTAGGTAGCGTCGTGAAACTACCAAAAACGACGTCATCTAACGAGATAGTGTTGTTTTATAGCGAGTATCAAACTGCGATAGGTGAAATGTTGTGAAAGCACACAAAACGGCATGAACAAGCCAAATACTGCGTGTTCTACCGTTACAAGTGCGAAACTGCTATATTGTGATATTCTCGTTAAAGCGCATGAAAGCATCGTGAAACCTTAAAGAACAATGTCATTTAGCGAGATACAGCGTTCTGTACTGCAATAAGTTTGTGAAAAACTGTGAGGTTATGCAAATATCCTAATTGTGAACGAAACAGTGTAATAGAGCGTTTTTTAATACAAGTGCGAATGTTAGGTTAGGTTTTTTTTTTTTTTATTTGAATATACTGCAGGCCCTTCACGGCCCAAGCAGGAGTGGGTACACAGATACATCGAAATACATACATTGCCAAAAAAAAATCATGGTGCAAATTCAATACACTGTATGCGGTTGATGAAAGAGTCAATCGTACTACAACAAACAATGTCGTTGGGTAGGCTGTTCCAGAGGGAGATAGCTGACGGAAAAAGTGAATGTTTGTGAGCGTTTACACGACTTAAAGGTTGGCGTATTGTTTTAGAATGATTTAGTCGGAATGATTGTTTAAGTGGATCTTGCAGATAATGAGAGCGTGATATGTGGAAATGACCATGATATAATTGGTAAAGGAATTTTAATCGTGACATTATTCTGCGTTGAAAAAGTTGTTTTAAGTTTGCCCTTGCGAGTAAATCTGCGGTACTGGACTGCCTCGCGAATTCTGAATATACGAACCTTACTGCCAATTTTTGTATTCGTTCTATTTTACCAATCAGGTACTTTTGATGTGGACTCCAGATGAGATCGGCGTACTCTAAACATGGTCTAATTAGTGTTTTGTAGGCATTTATTTTAATATGTGGTGGTGCATTGCGCAGTTTTCTTCTCAAGAAAGATAATTTCTTTTCCGCTTTCTGACACATGGCCAAGATGTGTGGTTCCCAGTTAAGATTCGGCGTGAGTGTAATGCCTAGGTATTTTACTTGATTGCATTTTTCGATAATTGAGTTTCCAATCCTATATGTATAGTTAAGGGGGGATTTCTTATTTGTAAAAGAAATGCAATGCGTTTTTGATGTGTTTAATTTCATGCCCCAAGTATTGCACCAGGAATAAATTGCCTGAAGTGAATTGTTAAGTTTAGTTTGGTCGTCTGAATTGCGCACGACTGTGTACACGACACAGTCGTCGGCAAACAGACGCATCTGAATAGGGTTCTCAACGGAAAAGTGGATGTCGTTAATAAACATTAAAAATAGCAGAGGTGCAAGAACCGATCCCTGAGGTACACCAGAATAAACATCAAGTGGTTCTGATCGCTGATTGTCAATTTTAACGCTTTGTTTCCGTTTAGTTAAGAAGTTGTTGATCCAGGATATTATTTTGATATCAATACCAAAAGCCGTTAGTTTTTTGACTAAATCCAGATGTGGGACAACGTCGAACGCCTTAGATATGAACCGTCGTAAAACCGCATTAATCAATGTCACTTAGTGAGATGCAGTGTTTTTCACCATTACAAGTCGGGAACTGCGATATCTAATGTGAAAGCGCTTGCAAACGTCGCTAGGTTAGGTTAGGTTAGGTTACGTTAGGTTAGGTTAGGTTAGGTTTGGTTAGGTTAGGTTAGGTTAGGTTAGGTTAGGGTATGTTAGGTAAGGTTTGGTTAGGTTAGGTTAGGTTAGGTTGGTTTAGGTAAGGTTAGGTTAGGTTAAGATATGAACCGCGCTAAAACCGCGTTAAACAATGTCACTTAGTGAGATGCAGTGTTTTTCACCATTACAAGTCGGGAACTGCGATATCTAATGTGAAAGCGCTCGCAAACGTCGTTAGGTTAGGTTAGGTTAGGTTAGGTTAGGTTAGGTTAGGTTAGGTTACGTTAGGTTAGGTTAGGTTAGGTTTGGTTAGGTTAGGTTAGGTTAGGTTAGGTTAGGTTAGGGTATGTTAGGTAAGGTTTGGTTAGGTTAGGTTAGGTTAGGTTGGTTTAGGTAAGGTTAGGTTAGGTTAAGATATGAACCGCGCTAAAACCGCGTTAAACAATGTCACTTAGTGAGATGCTGTGTTTTTCACCATTACAAGTCGGGAACTGCGAGATCTAATGTGAAAGCGCATGAAACCGTCGTAATCTTGTAGAAAACATTGTAAAGTAGCGAATAAAAGGTTTTCTAACGATAGAAGTGCGAAGGTTCGGTTAGTTTGAGTTATGTTAGTTTAAGCTAGGTAGCGTCGTGAAACCACCAAAAACGACGTCATCTAACGAGATAGTGTTGTTTTAATGCGAGTACGAAACTGCGACAGGTAAAATGTTGTGAAAGCACACAAAACGGCATGAACAAGCCAAATACTGCGTGTTGTACCGTTAGAAGTGCGAAACTGCTATGTTGTGACATTCTCGGTAAAGCGCATGCAAGTAACGTGAAACCTTAAAGAACGATGTCATTTAGCGAGATACAGCGTTCTGTACTGTAATAAGTTGGTGAGAAACTGTGAGGTCAAGCAAATATCGTAACTGTGAACGAAACAGTGTAATTGAGCGTCTTTAGATACAAGTGCGAATGTTAGGTTAGGTTGACATATCAACCGTCGTAAAACCGCATTAAACAATGTCACTTAGTGAGATGTATTGTTTTTCAACATTACAAGTCGGGAACTACAATATCTAATGTGAAAGCGCATGAAACCGTCGTAATCTTGTAGAAAACATTGTAAAGTTGCGAGTAAACGTTTTCTAACGATAGAAGTGCGAAGGTTAGGTTAGGTTAGGTTAGTTTAAGCTAGGTAGCGTCGTGAAACTACCAAAAACGACGTCATCTAACGAGATAGTGTTGTTGTATTGCGAGTATTAAACTGCGATAGGTAAAATGTTGTGAATGCACACAAAACGGCATGAACAAGCCAAATACTGCATGTTCTACTGTTACAAGTGCGAAACTGCTATATTGTGATATTCTCGTTAAAGCGCATGCAAGCATCGTGAAACCTTAAAGAACGATGTCATTTAGCGAGATACAGCGTTCTGTACTGCAATAAGTTGGTGAAAAACTGTGAGGTTATGCAAATATCGTAATTGTGAACGAAACAGTGTAATAGAGCGTTTTTCAATACAAGTACGAATGTTAGGTTAGGTTAAGATATGAACCGTCGTAAAACCGCATTAAACAATGTCACTTAGTGAGATGCATTGTTTTTCACCATTACAAGTTGGGAACTGCGATATCTAATGTGAAAGCACTTGCAAACGTCGTTAGGTTAGGTTAGGTTAGGTTTCGTTAGGTTACGTTAGGTTAGGTTTGGTTAGGTTAGGTTAGGTTAGGTTATGTTAGGTTAGGTTGGGTTAGGTTAGGTTAGGTTACGTTAGGTTAAGGTATGAACCGTCGTAAAACCGCAATAAACAATGTCACTTAGTGAGATGCAGTGTTTTTCACCTTTACAAGTTGGGAACTGCGATATCTAATGTGAAAGCGCTTGAAACCGTCGTAATGTTGTAGAAAGCAATGTAATGTAGCGAGTGAAACGTTTTCTAACGATAGAAGTGCGAAGGTTATGTTAGGTTGAGTTATGTTAGTTTAAGCTAGGTAGCGTCGTGAAACCACCAAAAACGACGTCATCTAACGAGATAGTGTTGTTTTATTGCGAGTACGAAACTGCGATAGGTAAAATGTTGTGAAAGCACACAAAACGGCATGAACAAGCCAAATACTGCGTGTTGTACCGTTACAAGTGCGAAACTGCTATGTTGTGACATTCTCGGTAAAGCGCATGCAAGTATCGTGAAACCTTAAAGAACGATGTCATTTAGCGAGATACAGCGTTCTGTACTGTAATAAGTTGGTGAAAAACTGTGAGGTTATGCAAATATCCTAATTGTGAACGAAACAGTGTAATAGAGCGTTTTTTAATACAAGTGCGAATGTTAGGTTAGGTTAAGATATGAACCGTCGTAAAACCGCATTAATCAATGTCACTTAGTGAGATGCAGTGTTTTTCACCATTACAAGTCGGGAACTGCGATATCTAATGTGAAAGCGCTCGCAAACGTCGTTAGGTTAGGTTAGGTTAGGTTAGGTTAAGTTACGTTAGGTTAGGTTAGGTTAGGTTTGGTTAGGTTAGGTTAGGTTAGGTTAGGGTATGTTAGGTAAGGTTTGGTTAGGTTAGGTTAGGTTAGGTTGGTTTAGGTGAGGTTAGGTTAGGTTAAGATATGAACCGCGCTAAAACCGCATTAAACAATGTCACTTAGTGAGATGCTGTGTTTTTCACCATTACAAGTCGGGAACTGCGATATCTAATGTGAAAGCGCATGAAACCGTCGTAATCTTGTAGAAAACATTGTAAAGTAGCGAATAAAACGTTTTCTAACGATAGAAGTGCGAAGGTTCGGTTAGTTTGAGCTAGGTAGCGTCGTGAAACCACCAAAAACGATGTCATCTAACGAGATAGTGTTGTTTTATTGCGAGTACGAAACAGCGATAGGTGAAATATTGGGAAAGCACACAAAATGGCGTGAACTAGCCAGATACTGCGTCTTGTGCCGTTACAAGTGCGAAACTGCTTTATTGTGATATTCTCGTTAAAGCGCATGCAAGTATCGTGAAACCTTAAAGAACGATGTCATCTAGCGAGATACAGCGTTCTGTACTGTAATAAGTTGGTGAGAAACTGTGAGGTCAAGCAAATATCGTAATTGTGAACGAAACAGTGTAATTGAGCGTATTTAGATACAAGTGCGAATGTTAGGTTAGGTTAAGATATGAACCGTCGTAAAACCGCATTAAACAATGTCACTTAGTGAGATGCAGTGTTTTTCACCATTACAAGTTGGGAACTGCGATATCTAATGTGAAAGCACTTGCAAACGTCGTTAGGTTAGGTTAGGTTAGGTTACGTTAGGTTAGGTTTGGTTAGGTTAGGTTAGGTTAGGTTAGGTTATGTTAGGTTAGGTTGGGTTAGGTTAGGTTAGGTTACGTTAGGTTAAGGTATGAACCGTCGTAAAACCGCAATAAACAATGTCACTTAGTGAGATGCAGTGTTTTTCACCTTTACAAGTTGGGAACTGCGATATCTAATGTGAAAGCGCTTGAAACCGTCGTAATGTTGTAGAAAGCAATGTAAAGTAGCGAGTAAAACGTTTTCTAACGATAGAAGTGCGAAGGTTATGTTAGGTTGAGTTATGTTAGTTTAAGCTAGGTAGCGTCGTGAAACCACCAAAAACGACGTCGTCTAACGAGATAGTGTTGTTTTATTGCGAGTACGAAACTGCGATAGGTAAAATGTTTTGAAAGCACGCAAAACGGCATGAACAAGCGAAATACTGCGTGTTGTACCGTTACAAGTGCGAAAGTGCTATGTTGTGACATTCTCGGTAAAGCGCATGCAAGTATCGTGAAACCTTAAAGAACGATGTCATTTAGCGAGATACAGCGTTCTGTACTGTAATAAGTTGGTGAGAAACTGTGAGGTCAAGCAAATATCGTAATTGTGAACGAAACAGTGTAATTGAGCGTCTTTAGATACAAGTGCGAATGTTAGGTTAGGTTGACATATCAACCGTCGTAAAACCGCATTAAACAATGTCACTTAGTGAGATGTAGTGTTTTTCAACATTACAAATCGGGAACTACGATATCTAATGTGAAAGCGCTTGCAACCGTCGTTAGGTTAGGTTAGGTTAGGTTAGGTTAGGTTAGGTTAGGTTTGGTTAGGTTAGGTTAGGTTAGGTTAGATTAGGTTAGGTTGGGTTGAGTTGGGTTAGGTTAGGTTAGGTTAGGTTAGGTTGGGTTAGGTTAGGTTAGGTTAGGTTAGGTTACGTTAGGTTAGGTTACGTTAGGTTAGGTTAGGTTAGGTTACGTTAGGTTAGGTTAGGTTAGGTAAGGATAATTTGGTTAGGTTAGGTAAGGTTAGGTTAGGTTAGGTTAGGTTGGGTTGGGTGTTGGGTTGGGTTGGGTTGGGTTAGGTTGGGTTAGGTTAGGTTAGGTTACGTTAGGTTAGGTTAGGTTAGGTTACGTTAGGTTAGGTTACGTTAGGTTAGGTTAGGTCAGGTAAGGTTAGGTTACGTTAGAATAGGTTAGGTTAGGTTACGTTAGGTTAGGTTAAGTTAGGTTAGGTTAGGTTTGGTTAGGTTAGGTTAGGTTAGCTTAGGTTAGGTTAGGTTGGGATGGGTTGGGTTAGGTTGGGTTAGGTTAGGTTAGGTTAGGTTAGGTTGGGTTAGGTTAGTTTAGGTTAGGTTAGGTTAGGTTAGGTTAAGTTGGGTTGGGTTAGGTTAGGTTAGGTTAGGTAAGGTTAGGTTAGGTTAGGTTAGGTTAAGGTATGAACCATCGTAAAACCGCATTAAACAATGTCACTTAGTGAGATGCAGTGTTTTCACCATTACAAGTCGGGAACTGCGATATCTAATGTGAAAGCGCTTGCAAACGTCGTTAGGTTAGGTTAGGTTAGGTTAGGTTAGGTTAGGTTTGGTTAGGTTAGGTTAGGTTAGGTTAGGGTATGTTAGGTAAGGTTTGGTTAGGTTAGTTTAGGTTAGGTTGGGTTAGGTAAGGTTAGGTTAGGTTAAGATATCAACCGCGCTAAAACCGCATTAAACAATGTCACTTAGTGAGATGCTGTGTTTTCCACCATTACAAGTCGGGAACTGCGATATCTAATGTGAAAGCGCATGAAACCGTCGTAATCTTGTAGAAAACATTGTAAAGTAGCGAATAAAACGTTTTCTAACGATAGAAGTGCGAAGGTTCGGTTAGTTTGAGCTAGGTAGCGTCGTGAAACCACCAAAAACGATGTCATCTAACGAGATAGTGTTGTTTTATTGCGAGTACGAAACTGCGATAGGTGAAATATTGGGAAAGCACACAAAATGGCATGAACTAGCCAGATACTGCGTCTTGTGCCGTTACAAGTGCGAAACTGCTTTATTGTGATATTCTCGTTAAAGCGCATGCAAGTATCGTGAAACCTTAAAGAACGATGTCATCTAGCGAGATACAGCGTTCTGTACTGTAATAAGTTGGTGAGAAACTGTGAGGTCAAGCAAATATCGTAATTGTGAACGAAACAGTGTAATTGAGCGTATTTAGATACAAGTGCGAATGTTAGGTTAGGTTGAGATATCAACCGTCGTAAAACCGCATTAAACAATGTCACTTAGTGAGATGTAGTGTTTTTCAACATTACAAGTCGGGAACTACGATATCTAATGTGAAAGCGCATGAAACCGTCGTAATCTTGTAGAAAACATTGTAAAATTGCGAGTAAAACGTTTTCTAACGATAGAAGTGCGAAGGTTAGGTTAGGTTAGGTTAGTTTAAGCTAGGTAGCGTCGTGAAACTACCAAAAACGACGTCATCTAACGAGATAGTGTTGTTTTATTGCGAGTATTAAACTGCGATAGGTGAAATGTTGTGAATGCACACAAAACGGCATGAACAAGCCAAATACTGCGTGTTCTACCGTTACAAGTGCGAAACTGCTATAT
Source organism: Rhipicephalus microplus (assembly GCF_043290135.1). Lineage (NCBI taxonomy): Eukaryota > Metazoa > Arthropoda > Arachnida > Ixodida > Ixodidae > Rhipicephalus > Rhipicephalus microplus. The sequence continues at coordinate 1,531,023 of NW_027464610.1, read as the reverse complement.
TGTGATATTCTCGTTAAAGCGCATGCAAGCATCGTGAAACCTTAAAGAACAATGTCATTTAGCGAGATACAGCGTTCTGTACTGCAATAAGTTGGTGAAAAACTGTGAGGTTATGCAAATATCGTAATTGTGAACGAAACAGTGTAATAGAGCGTTTTTCAATACAAGTACGAATGTTAGGTTAGGTTAAGATATGAACCGTCGTGAAACCGCATTAAACAATGTCACTCAGTGAGATGCAGTGTTTTTCACCATTACAAGTTGGGAACTGCGATATCTAATGTGAAAGCGCTTGCAAACGTCGTTAGGTTAGGTTAGGTTAGGTTAGGTTACGTTAGGTTAGGTTTGGTTAGGTTAGGTTAGGTTAGGTTATGTTAGGTTAGGTTGGGTTAGGTTAGGTTAGGTTACGTTAGGTTAAGGTATGAACCGTCGTAAAACCGCAATAAACAATGTCACTTAGTGAGATGCAGTGTTTTTCACCTTTACAAGTTGGGAACTGCGATATCTAATGTGAAAGCGCTTGAAACCGTCGTAATGTTGTAGAAAGCAATGTAAAGTAGCGAGTAAAACGTTTTCTAACGATATAAGTGCGAAGGTTATGTTAGGTTGAGTTATGTTAGTTTAAGCTAGGTAGCGTCGTGAAACCACCAAAAACGACGTCATCTAACGAGATAGTGTTGTTTTATTGCGAGTACGAAACTGCGATAGGTAAAATGTTGTGAAAGCACACAAAACGGCATGAACAAGCCAAATACTGCGTGTTGTACCGTTACAACTGCGAAAGTGCTATTTTGTGACATTCTCGGTAAAGCGCATGCAAGTATCGTGAAATCTTAAAGAACGATGTCATTTAGCGAGATAATGCGTTCTGTACTGTAATGAGTTGGTGAGAAACTGTGAGGTCAAGCAAATATCGTAATTGTGAACGAAACAGTGTAATTGAGCGTCTTTAGATACAAGTGCGAATGTTAGGTTAGGTTGACATATCAACCGTCGTAAAACCGCATTAAACAATGTCACTTAGTGAGATGTAGTGTTTTTCAACATTACAAGTCGGGAACTACGATATCTAATGTGAAAGCGCATGAAACCGTCGTAATCTTGTAGAAAACATTATAAAGTGGCGAGTAAAACGTTTTCTAACGATAGAAGTGCGAAGGTTAGGTTAGGTTAGGTTAGTTAAGCTAGGTAGCGTCGTGAAACTACCAAAAACGACGTCATCTAACGAGATAGTGTTGTTTTATAGCGAGTATTAAACTGCGATAGGTGAAATGTTGTGAAAGCACACAAAACGGCATGAACAAGCCAAATACTGCGTGTTGTACCGTTACAAGTGCGAAACTGCTATGTTGTGATATTCTCGTTAAATCGCATGCAAGCATCGTGAAACCTTAAAGAACAATGTCATTTAGCGAGATACAGCGTTCTGTACTGCAATAAGTTGGTGAAAAACTGTGAGGTTATGCAAATATCGTAATTGTGAACGAAACAGTGTAATTGAGCGTCTTTAGATACAAGTGCGAATGTTAGGTTAGGTTAAGATATGAACCGTCGTAAAACCGCATTAAACAATGTCAATTACTGAGATGCAGTGTTTTTCACCATTAAAAGTGGGGAACTGCGATATTTAATGTGAAAGCGCTTGCAACCGTCGTTAGGTTAGGTTAGGTTAGGTTAGGTTAGGTTAGGTTTGGTTAGGTTAGGTTAGGTTAGGTTAGATTAGGTTAGGTTAGGTTAGGTTAGGTTAGGTTACGTTAGGTTAGGTTACGTTAGGTTAGGTTAGGTTAGGTTACGTTAGGTTAGGTTAGGTTAGGTAAGGATAATTTGGTTAGGTTAGGTAAGGTTAGGTTAGGTTAGGTTAGGTTGGGTTGGGTGTTGTTGGGTTGGGTTGGGTTGGGTTAGGTTGGGTTAGGTTAGGTTAGGTTACGTTAGGTTAGGTTAGGTTAGGTTACGTTAGGTTATGTTAGGTTAGGTTAGGTTAGGTTACGTTAGGTTAGGTTAGGTCAGGTAAGGTTAGGTTACGTTAGGATAGGTTAGGTTAGGTTACGTTAGGTTAGGTTAAGTTAGGTTAGGTTAGGTTTGGTTAGGTTAGGTTAGGTTAGCTTAGGTTAGGTTAGGTTGGGATGGGTTGGGTTAGGTTGGGTTAGGTTAGGTTGGGTTAGGTTAGTTTAGGTTAGGTTAGGTTAGGTTAGGTTAAGTTGGGTTGGGTTAGGTTAGGTTAGGTTAGGTAAGGTTAGGTTAGGTTAGGTTAGGTTAGGTTAAGGTATGAACCGTCGTAAAACCGCATTAAACAATCTCACTTAGTGAGATGCAGTGTTTTCACCATTACAAGTCGGGAACTGCGATATCTAATGTGAAAGCGCTTGCAAACGTCGTTAGGTTAGGTTAGGTTAGGTTAGGTTAGGTTAGGTTTGGTTAGGTTAGGTTAGGTTAGGTTAGGGTATGTTAGGTAAGGTTTGGTTAGGTTAGGTTAGGTTAGGTTGGGTTAGGTAAGGTTAGGTTAGGTTAAGATATGAACCGCGCTAAAACCGCATTAAACAATGTCACTTAGTGAGATGCTGTGTTTTCCACCATTACAAGTCGGGAACTGCGATATCTAATGTGAAAGCGCATGAAACCGTCGTAATCTTGTAGAAAACATTGTAAAGTAGCGAATAAAACGTTTTCTAACGATAGAAGTTCGAAGGTTCGGTTAGTTTGAGCTAGGTAGCGTCGTGAAACCACCAAAAACGATGTCATCTAACGAGATAGTGTTGTTTTATTGCGAGTACGAAACAGCGATAGGTGAAATATTGGGAAAGCACACAAAATGGCATGAACTAGCCAGATACTGCGTCTTGTGCCGTTACAAGTGCGAAACTGCTTTATTGTGATATTCTCGTTAGAGCGCATGCAAGTATCGTGAAACCTTAAAGAACGATGTCATCTAGCGAGATACAGCGTTCTGTACTGTAATAAGTTGGTGAGAAACTGTGAGGTCAAGCAAATATCGTAATTGTGAACGAAACAGTGTAATTGAGCGTATTTAGATACAAGTGCGAATGTTAGGTTAGGTTGAGATATCAACCGTCGTAAAACCGCATTAAACAATGTCACTTAGTGAGATGTAGTGTTTTTCAACATTACAAGTCGGGAACTACGATATCTAATGTGAAAGCGCATGAAACCGTCGTAATGTTGTAGAAAGCAATGTAAAGTAGCGAGTAAAACGTTTTCTAACGATAGAAGTGCCAAGGACATGTTAGGTTATGTTAGTTTAAGCTAGGTAGCGTCGTGAAACTACCAAAAACAACGTCATCTAACGAGATAGTGTTGTTTTATTGCGAGTACGAAACTGCGATAGGTGAAATGTTGTGAAAGCACACAAAACGGCATGAACAAGCCAAATACTGCGTGTTGTACCGTTACAAGTGCGAAACTGCTATGTTGAGATATTCTCGTTAAAGCGCATGCAAGCATCGTGAAACCTTAAAGAACGATGTCATTTAGCGAGATACAGCGTTCTGTACTGCAATAAGTTGGTGAAAAACTGTGAGGTTATGCAAATATCGTAATTGTGAACAAAACAGTGTAATAGAGCGTTTTTAGATACAAGTGCGAATGTTAGGTTAGGTTAAGATATGAACCGTCGTAAAACCGCATTAAACAATGTCAATTACTGAGATGCAGTGTTTTTCACCATTAAAAGTGGGGAACTGCGATATTTAATGTGAAAGCGCTTGCAAACGTCGTTAGGTTAGGTTAGGTTAGGTTAGGTTAGGTTACGTTAGGTTAGGTTTGGTTAGGTTAGGTTAGGTTAGGTTATGTTAGATTAGGTTGGGTTAGGTTAGGTTAGGTTACGTTAGGTTAAGGTATGAACCGTCGTAAAACCGCAATAAACAATGTCACTTAGTGAGATGCAGTGTTTTTCACCTTTACAAGTTGGGAACTGCGATATCTAATGTGAAAGCGCTTGAAACCGTCGTAATGTTGTAGAAAGCAATGTAAAGTAGCGAGTAAAACGTTTTCTAACGATATAAGTGCGAAGGTTATGTTAGGTTGAGTTATGTTAGTTTAAGCTAGGTAGCGTCGTGAAACCACCAAAAACGACGTCATCTAACGAGATAGTGTTGTTTTATTGCGAGTACGAAACTGCGATAGGTAAAATGTTGTGAAAGCACACAAAACGGCATGAACAAGCCAAATACTGCGTGTTGTACCGTTACAAGTGCGAAAGTGCTATTTTGTGACATTCTCGGTAAAGCGCATGCAAGTATCGTGAACCTTAAAGAACGATGTCATTTAGCGAGATACAGCGTTCTGTACTGTAATAAGTTGGTGAGAAACTGTGAGGTCAAGCAAATATCGTAATTGTGAACGAAACAGTGTAATTGAGCGTCTTTAGATACAAGTGCGAATGTTAGGTTAGGTTGACATATTTATTAACCGTCGTAAAACCGCATTAAACAATGTCACTTAGTGAGATGTAGTGTTTTTCAACATTACAAGTCGGGAACTACGATATCTATGGTGAAAGCGCATGAAACCGTCGTAATCTTGTAGAAAACATTATAAAGTGGCGAGTAAAACGTTTTCTAACGACAGAAGTGCGAAGGTTAGGTTAGGTTAGGTTAGTTAAGCTAGGTAGCGTCGTGAAACTACCAAAAACGACGTCATCTAACGAGATAGTGTTGTTTTATAGCGAGTATTAAACTGCGATAGGTAAAATGTTGTGAAAGCACACAAAACGGCATGAACAAGCCAAATACTGCGTGTTGTACCGTTACAAGTGCGAAACTGCTATGTTGTGATATTCTCGTTAAATCGCATGCAAGCATCGTGAAACCTTAAAGAACAATGTCATTTAGCGAGATACAGCGTTCTGTACTGCAATAAGTTGGTGAAAAACTGTGAGGTTATGCAAATATCGTAATTGTGAACAAAACAGTGTAATAGAGCGTTTTTAGATACAAGTGCGAATGTTAGGTTAGGTTAAGATATGAACCATCGTAAAACCGCATTAAACAATGTCAATTACTGAGATGCAGTGTTTTTCACCATTAAAAGTGGGGAACTGCGATATTTAATGTGAAAGCGCTTGCAACCGTCGTTAGGTTAGGTTAGGTTAGGTTAGGTTTGGTTAGGTTAGGTTAGGTTAGGTTAGGTTAGATTAGGTTAGGTTAGGTTAGGTTACGTTAGGTTAGGTTACGTCAGGTTAGGTTAGGTTAGGTTACGTTAGGTTAGGTTAGGTTAGGTAAGGATAATTTGGTTAGGTTAGGTAAGGTTAGGTTAGGTTAGGTTAGGTTGGGTTGGGTGTTGTTGGGTTGGGTTGGGTTGGGTTAGGTTGGGTTAGGTTAGGTTAGGTTACGTTAGGTTAGGTTAGGTTAGGTTACGTTAGGTTATGTTAGGTTAGGTTAGGTTACGTTAGGTTAGGTTAGGTCAGGTAAGGTTAGGTTACGTTAGAATAGGTTAGGTTAGGTTACGTTAGGTTAGGTTAAGTTAGGTTAGGTTAGGTTTGGTTAGGTTAGGTTAGGTTAGCTTAGGTTAGGTTAGGTTGGGATGGGTTGGGTTAGGTTGGGTTAGGTTAGGTTAGGTTAGGTTAGGTTGGGTTAGGTTAGTTTAGGTTAGGTTAGGTTAGGTTAGGTTAAGTTGGGTTGGGTTAGGTTAGGTTAGGTTAGGTTAGGTTAGGTAAGGTTAGGTTAGGTTAGGTTAGGTTAGGTTAAGGTATGAACCGTCGTAAAACCGCATTAAACAATGTCACTTAGTGAGATGCAGTGTTTTCACCATTACAAGTCGGGAACTGCGATATCTAATGTGAAAGCGCTTGCAAACGTCGTTAGGTTAGGTTAGGTTAGGTTAGGTTAGGTTAGGTTTGGTTAGGTTAGGTTAGGTTAGGTTAGGGTATGTTAGGTAAGGTTTGGTTAGGTTAGGTTAGGTTAGGTTGGGTTAGGTAAGGTTAGGTTAGGTTAAGATATGAACCGCGCTAAAACCGCATTAAACAATGTCACTTAGTGAGATGCTGTGTTTTCCACCATTACAAGTCGGGAACTGCGATATCTAATGTGAAAGCGCTTGAAACCGTCGTAATGTTGTAGAAATCAATGTAAAGTAGCGAGTAAAACGTTTTCTAACGATAGAAGTGCGAAGGTTATGTTAGGTTGAGTTATGTTAGTTTAAGCTAGGTAGCGTCGTGAAACCACCAAAAACGACGTCATCTAACGAGATAGTGTTGTTTTATTGCGAGTACGAAACTGCGATAGGTAAAATGTTGTGAAAGCACACAAAACGGCATGAACAAGCCAAATACTGCGTGTTGTACCGTTACAAGTGCGAAACTGCTATGTTGTGACATTCTCGGTAAAGCGCATGCAAGTATCGTGAAACCTTAAAGAACGATGTCATTTAGCGAGATACAGCGTTCTGTACTGTAATAAGTTGGTGAGAAACTGTGAGGTCAAGCAAATATCGTAATTGTGAACGAAACAGTGTAATTGAGCGTCTTTAGATACAAGTGCGAATGTCAGGTTAGGTTGACTTATCAACCGTCGTAAAACCGCATTAAACAATGTCACTTAGTGAGATGTAGTGTTTTTCAACATTACAAGTAGGGAACTACGATATCTAATGTGAAAGCGCATGAAACCGTCGTAATCTTGAAGAAAACATTGTAAAATTGCGAGTAAAACGTTTTCTAACGATAGAAGTGCGAAGGTTAGGTTAGGTTAGGTTAGTTTGAGCTAGGTAGCGTCGTGAAACTACCAAAAACGACGTCATCTAACGAGATAGTGTTGTTTTATTGCGAGTATTAAACTGCGATAGGTGAAATGTTGTGAATGCACACAAAACGGCATGAACAAGCCAAATACTGCGTGTTCTACCGTTACAAGTGCGAAACTGCTATATTGTGATATTCTCGTTAAAGCGCATGCAAGCATCGTGAAACCTTAAAGAACAATGTCATTTAGCGAGATACAGCGTTCTGTACTGCAATAAGTTGGTGAAAAACTGTGAGGTTATGCAAATATCGTAATTGTGAACGAAACAGTGTAATAGAGCGTTTTTCAATACAAGTACGAATGTTAGGTTAGGTTAAGATATGAACCGTCGTGAAACCGCATTAAACAATGTCACTCAGTGAGATGCAGTGTTTTTCACCATTACAAGTTGGGAACTGCGATATCTAATGTGAAAGCGCTTGCAAACGTCGTTAGGTTAGGTTAGGTTAGGTTACGTTAGGTTAGGTTTGGTTAGGTTAGGTTAGGTTAGGTTATGTTAGGTTAGGTTGGGTTAGGTTAGGTTAGGTTACGTTAGGTTAAGGTATGAACCGTCGTAAAACCGCAATAAACAATGTCACTTAGTGAGATGCAGTGTTTTTCACCTTTACAAGTTGGGAACTGCGATATCTAATGTGAAAGCGCTTGAAACCGTCGTCATGTTGTAGAAAGCAATGTAAAGTAGCGAGTAAAACGTTTTCTAACGATATAAGTGCGAAGGTTATGTTAGGTTGAGTTATGTTAGTTTAAGCTAGGTAGCGTCGTGAAACCACCAAAAACGACGTCATCTAACGAGATAGTGTTGTTTTATTGCGAGTACGAAACTGCGATAGGTAAAATGTTGTGAAAGCACACAAAACGGCATGAACAAGCCAAATACTGCGTGTTGTACCGTTACAAGTGCGAAAGTGCTATTTTGTGACATTCTCGGTAAAGCGCATGCAAATATCGTGAAACCTTAAAGAACGATGTCATTTAGCGAGATACAGCGTTCTGTACTGTAATAAGTTGGTGAGAAACTGTGAGGTCAAGCAAATATTGTAATTGTGAACGAAACAGTGTAATTGAGCGTCTTTAGATACAAGTGCGAATGTTAGGTTAGGTTGACATATTAACCGTCGTAAAACCGCATTAAACAATGTCACTTAGTGAGATGTAGTGTTTTTCAACATTACAAGTCGGGAACTGCGATATCTAATGTGAAAGCGCTCGCAAACGTCGTTAGGTTAGGTTAGGTTAGGTTAGGTTAGGTTAGGTTAGGTTACGTTAGGTTAGGTTAGGTTAGGTTAGGTTTGGTTAGGTTAGGTTAGGTTAGGTTAGGGTATGTTAGGTAAGGTTTGGTTAGGTTAGGTTAGGTTAGGTTGGTTTAGGTAAGGTTAGGTTAGGTTAAGATATGAACCGCGCTAAAACCGCATTAAACAATGTCACTTAGTGAGATGCTGTGTTTTTCACCATTACAAGTCGGGAACTGCGATATCTAATGTGAAAGCGCATGAAACCGTCGTAATCTTGTAGAAAACATTATAAAGTGGCGAGTAAAACGTTTTCTAACGATAGAAGTGCGAAGGTTAGGTTAGGTTAGGTTAGTTAAGCTAGGTAGCGTCGTGAAACTACCAAAAACGACGTCATCTAACGAGATAGTGTTGTTTTATAGCGAGTATTAAACTGCGATAGGTGAAATGTTGTGAAAGCACACAAAACGGCATGAACAAGCCAAATACTGCGTGTTGTACCGTTACAAGTGCGAAACTGCTATGTTGTGATATTCTCGTTAAATCGCATGCAAGCATCGTGAAACCTTAAAGAACAATGTCATTTAGCGAGATACAGCGTTCTGTACTGCAATAAGTTGGTGAAAAACTGTGAGGTTATGCAAATATCGTAATTGTGAACAAAACAGTGTAATAGAGCGTTTTTAGTTACAAGTGCGAATGTTAGGTTAGGTTAAGATATGAACCGTCGTAAAACCGCATTAAACAATGTCAATTACTGAGATGCAGTGTTTTTCACCATTAAAAGTGGGGAACTGCGATATTTAATGTGAAAGCGCTTGCAACCGTCGTTAGGTTAGGTTAGGTTAGGTTAGGTTAGGTTTGGTTAGGTTAGGTTAGGTTAGGTTAGGTTAGGTTAGGTTAGGTTACGTTAGGTTAGGTTACGTCAGGTTAGGTTAGGTTAGGTTACGTTAGGTTAGGTTAGGTTAGGTAAGGATAATTTGGTTAGGTTAGGTAAGGTTAGGTTAGGTTAGGTTAGGTTGGGTTGGGTGTTGTTGGGTTGGGTTGGGTTGGGTTAGGTTGGGTTAGGTTAGGTTAGGTTACGTTAGGTTAGGTTAGGTTACGTTAGGTTATGTTAGGTTAGGTTAGGTTACGTTAGGTTAGGTTAGGTCAGGTAAGGTTAGGTTACGTTAGAATAGGTTAGGTTAAGTTACGTTAGGTTAGGTTAAGTTAGGTTAGGTTAGGTTTGGTTAGGTTAGGTTAGGTTAGCTTAGGTTAGGTTAGGTTGGGATGGGTTGGGTTAGGTTGGGTTAGGTTAGGTTAGGTTAGGTTAGGTTGGGTTAGGTTAGTTTAGGTTAGGTTAGGTTAGGTTAGGTTAAGTTGGGTTGGGTTAGGTTAGGTTAGGTTAGGTAAGGTTAGGTTAGGTTAGGTTAGGTTAAGGTATGAACCGTCGTAAAACCGCATTAAACAATGTCACTTAGTGAGATGCAGTGTTTTCACCATTACAAGTCGGGAACTGCGATATCTAATGTGAAAGCGCTTGCAAACGTCGTTAGGTTAGGTTAGGTTAGGTTAGGTTTGGTTAGGTTAGGTTAGGTTAGGTTAGGGTATGTTAGGTAAGGTTTGGTTAGGTTAGGTTAGGTTGGGTTAGGTAAGGTTAGGTTAGGTTAAGATATGAACCGCGCTAAAACCGCATTAAACAATGTCACTTAGTGAGATGCTGTGTTTTCCACCATTACAAGTCGGGAACTGCGATATCTAATGTGAAAGCGCATGAAACCGTCGTAATCTTGTAGAAAACATTGTAAAGTAGCGAATAAAACGTTTTCTAACGATAGAAGTGCGAAGGTTCGGTTAGTTTGAGCTAGGTAGCGTCGTGAAACCACCAAAAACGATGTCATCTAACGAGATAGTGTTGTTTTATTGCGAGTACGAAACTGCGATAGGTGAAATATTGGGAAAGCACACAAAACGGCATGAACAAGCCAAATACTGCGTGTCGTACCGTTACAAGTGCGAAACTGCTATGTTGTGACATTCTCGGTAAAGCGCATGCAAGTATCGTGAAACCATAAAGAACGATGTCATTTAGCGAGATACAGCGTTCTGTACTGTAATAAGTTGGTGAGAAACTGTGAGGTCAAGCAAATATCGTAATTGTGAACGAAACAGTGTAATTGAGCGTCTTTAGATACAAGTGCGAATGTTAGGTTAGGTTGACATATCAACCGTCGTAAAACCGCATTAAACAATGTCACTTAGTGAGATGTAGTGTTTTTCAACATTAAGGGTCGGGAACTACGATATCTAATATGAAAGCGCATGAAACCGTCGTAATCTTGTAGAAAACATTGTAAAGTTGCGAGTAAACGTTTTCTAACGATAGAAGTGCGAAGGTTAGGTTAGGTTAGGTTAGTTTAAGCTATGTAGCGTCGTGAAACTACCAAAAACGACGTCATCTAACGAGATAGTGTTGTTTTATTGCGAGTATTAAACTGCGATAGGTAAAATGTTGTGAATGCACACAAAACGGCATGAACAAGCCAAATACTGCGTGTTCTACCGTTACAAGTGCGAAACTGCTATATTGTGATATTCTCGTTAAAGCGCATGCAAGCATCGTGAAACCTTAAAGAACGATGTCATTTAGCGAGATACAGCGTTCTGTACTGCAATAAGTTGGTGAAAAACTGTGAGGTTATGCAAATATCGTAAATGTGAACGAAACAGTGTAATAGAGCGTTTTTCAATACAAGTACGAATGTTAGGTTAGGTTAAGATATGAACCGTCGTAAAACCGCTTTAAACATTGTCACTTAGTGAGATGCAGTGTTTTTCACCATTACAAGTTGGGAACTGCGATATCTAATGTGAAAGCACTTGCAAACGTCGTTAGGTTAGGTTAGGTTAGGTTAGGTTACGTTAGGTTAGGTTTGGTTAGGTTAGGTTAGGTTAGGTTATGTTAGGTTAGGTTGGGTTAGGTTAGGCTAGGTTACGTTAGGGTAAGGTATGAACCGTCGTAAAACCGCAATAAACAATGTCACTTAGTGAGATGCAGTGTTTTTCACCTTTACAAGTTGGGAACTGCGATATCTAATGTGAAAGCGCTTGAAACCGTCGTAATGTGGTAGAAAGCAATGTAAAGTAGCGAGTAAAACGTTTTCTAACGATAGAAGTGCGAAGGTTATGTTAGGTTGAGTTATGTTAGTTTAAGCTAGGTAGCGTCGTGAAACCACCAAAAACGACGTCATCTAACGAGATAGTGTTGTTTTATTGCGAGTACGAAACTGCGATAGGTAAAATGTTGTGAAAGCACACAAAACGGCATGAACAAGCCAAATACTGCGTGTTGTACCGTTACAAGTGCGAAACTGCTATGTTGTGACATTCTCGGTAAAGCGCATGCAAGTATCGTGAAACCTTAAAGAACGATGTCATTTAGCGAGATACAGCGTTCTGTACTGCAATAAGTTGGTGAAAAACTGTGAGGTTATGCAAATATCCTAATTGTGAACGAAACAGTGTAATAGAGCGTTTTTTAATACAAGTGCGAATGTTAGGTTAGGTTAAGATATGAACCGTCGTGAAACCGCATTAAACAATGTCACTCAGTGAGATGCAGTGTTTTTCACCATTACAAGTTGGGAACTGCGATATCTAATGTGAAAGCGCTTGCAAACGTCGTTAGGTTAGGTTAGGTTAGGTTAGGTTAGGTTACGTTAGGTTAGGTTTGGTTAGGTTAGGTTAGGTTAGGTTATGTTAGATTAGGTTGGGTTAGGTTAGGTTAGGTTACGTTAGGTTAAGGTATGAACCGTCGTAAAACCGCAATAAACAATGTCACTTAGTGAGATGCAGTGTTTTTCACCTTTACAAGTTGGGAACTGCGATATCTAATGTGAAAGCGCTTGAAACCGTCGTAATGTTGTAGAAAGCAATGTAAAGTAGCGAGTAAAACGTTTTCTAACGATATAAGTGCGAAGGTTATGTTAGGTTGAGTTATGTTAGTTTAAGCTAGGTAGCGTCGTGAAACCACCAAAAACGACGTCATCTAACGAGATAGTGTTGTTTTATTGCGAGTACGAAACTGCGATAGGTAAAATGTTGTGAAAGCACACAAAACGGCATGAACAAGCCAAATACTGCGTGTTGTACCGTTACAAGTGCGAAAGTGCTATTTTGTGACATTCTCGGTAAAGCGCATGCAAGTATCGTGAAACCTTAAAGAACGATGTCATTTAGCGAGATACAGCGTTCTGTACTGTAATAAGTTGGTGAGAAACTGTGAGGTCAAGCAAATATCGTAATTGTGAACGAAACAGTGTAATTGAGCGTCTTTAGATACAAGTGCGAATGTTAGGTTAGGTTGACATATTTATTAACCGTCGTAAAACCGCATTAAACAATGTCACTTAGTGAGATGTAGTGTTTTTCAACATTACAAGTCGGGAACTACGATATCTAATGTGAAAGCGCATGAAACCGTCGTAATCTTGTAGAAAACATTATAAAGTGGCGAGTAAAACGTTTTCTAACGATAGAAGTGCGAAGGTTAGGTTAGGTTAGGTTAGTTAAGCTAGGTAGCGTCGTGAAACTACCAAAAACGACGTCATCTAACGAGATAGTGTTGTTTTATAGCGAGTATTAAACTGCGATAGGTAAAATGTTGTGAAAGCACACAAAACGGCATGAACAAGCCAAATACTGCGTGTTGTACCGTTACAAGTGCGAAACTGCTATGTTGTGATATTCTCGTTAAATCGCATGCAAGCATCGTGAAACCTTAAAGAACAATGTCATTTAGCGAGATACAGCGTTCTGTACTGCAATAAGTTGGTGAAAAACTGTGAGGTTATGCAAATATCGTAATTGTGAACAAAACAGTGTAATAGAGCGTTTTTAGATACAAGTGCGAATGTTAGGTTAGGTTAAGATATGAACCATCGTAAAACCGCATTAAACAATGTCAATTACTGAGATGCAGTGTTTTTCACCATTAAAAGTGGGGAACTGCGATATTTAATGTGAAAGCGCTTGCAACCGTCGTTAGGTTAGGTTAGGTTAGGTTAGGTTTGGTTAGGTTAGGTTAGGTTAGGTTAGGTTAGATTAGGTTAGGTTAGGTTAGGTTACGTTAGGTTAGGTTACGTCAGGTTAGGTTAGGTTAGGTTACGTTAGGTTAGGTTAGGTTAGGTAAGGATAATTTGGTTAGGTTAGGTAAGGTTAGGTTAGGTTAGGTTAGGTTGGGTTGGGTGTTGTTGGGTTGGGTTGGGTTGGGTTAGGTTGGGTTAGGTTAGGTTAGGTTACGTTAGGTTAGGTTAGGTTAGGTTACGTTAGGTTATGTTAGGTTAGGTTAGGTTACGTTAGGTTAGGTTAGGTCAGGTAAGGTTAGGTTACGTTAGAATAGGTTAGGTTAGGTTACGTTAGGTTAGGTTAAGTTAGGTTAGGTTAGGTTTGGTTAGGTTAGGTTAGGTTAGCTTAGGTTAGGTTAGGTTGGGATGGGTTGGGTTAGGTTGGGTTAGGTTAGGTTAGGTTAGGTTAGGTTGGGTTAGGTTAGTTTAGGTTAGGTTAGGTTAGGTTAGGTTAAGTTGGGTTGGGTTAGGTTAGGTTAGGTTAGGTTAGGTTAGGTAAGGTTAGGTTAGGTTAGGTTAGGTTAGGTTAAGGTATGAACCGTCGTAAAACCGCATTAAACAATGTCACTTAGTGAGATGCAGTGTTTTCACCATTACAAGTCGGGAACTGCGATATCTAATGTGAAAGCGCTTGCAAACGTCGTTAGGTTAGGTTAGGTTAGGTTAGGTTAGGTTAGGTTTGGTTAGGTTAGGTTAGGTTAGGTTAGGGTATGTTAGGTAAGGTTTGGTTAGGTTAGGTTAGGTTAGGTTGGGTTAGGTAAGGTTAGGTTAGGTTAAGATATGAACCGCGCTAAAACCGCATTAAACAATGTCACTTAGTGAGATGCTGTGTTTTCCACCATTACAAGTCGGGAACTGCGATATCTAATGTGAAAGCGCTTGAAACCGTCGTAATGTTGTAGAAATCAATGTAAAGTAGCGAGTAAAACGTTTTCTAACGATAGAAGTGCGAAGGTTATGTTAGGTTGAGTTATGTTAGTTTAAGCTAGGTAGCGTCGTGAAACCACCAAAAACGACGTCATCTAACGAGATAGTGTTGTTTTATTGCGAGTACGAAACTGCGATAGGTAAAATGTTGTGAAAGCACACAAAACGGCATGAACAAGCCAAATACTGCGTGTTGTACCGTTACAAGTGCGAAACTGCTATGTTGTGACATTCTCGGTAAAGCGCATGCAAGTATCGTGAAACCTTAAAGAACGATGTCATTTAGCGAGATACAGCGTTCTGTACTGTAATAAGTTGGTGAGAAACTGTGAGGTCAAGCAAATATCGTAATTGTGAACGAAACAGTGTAATTGAGCGTCTTTAGATACAAGTGCGAATGTCAGGTTAGGTTGACTTATCAACCGTCGTAAAACCGCATTAAACAATGTCACTTAGTGAGATGTAGTGTTTTTCAACATTACAAGTAGGGAACTACGATATCTAATGTGAAAGCGCATGAAACCGTCGTAATCTTGAAGAAAACATTGTAAAATTGCGAGTAAAACGTTTTCTAACGATAGAAGTGCGAAGGTTAGGTTAGGTTAGGTTAGTTTGAGCTAGGTAGCGTCGTGAAACTACCAAAAACGACGTCATCTAACGAGATAGTGTTGTTTTATTGCGAGTATTAAACTGCGATAGGTGAAATGTTGTGAATGCACACAAAACGGCATGAACAAGCCAAATACTGCGTGTTCTACCGTTACAAGTGCGAAACTGCTATATTGTGATATTCTCGTTAAAGCGCATGCAAGCATCGTGAAACCTTAAAGAACAATGTCATTTAGCGAGATACAGCGTTCTGTACTGCAATAAGTTGGTGAAAAACTGTGAGGTTATGCAAATATCGTAATTGTGAACGAAACAGTGTAATAGAGCGTTTTTCAATACAAGTACGAATGTTAGGTTAGGTTAAGATATGAACCGTCGTGAAACCGCATTAAACAATGTCACTTAGTGAGATGCAGTGTTTTCACCATTACAAGTTGGGAACTGCGATATCTAATGTGAAAGCACTTGCAAACGTCGTTAGGTTAGGTTAGGTTAGGTTAGGTTACGTTAGGTTAGGTTTGGTTAGGTTAGGTTAGGTTAGGTTATGTTAGGTTAGGTTGGGTTAGGTTAGGCTAGGTTACGTTAGGGTAAGGTATGAACCGTCGTAAAACCGCAATAAACAATGTCACTTAGTGAGATGCAGTGTTTTTCACCTTTACAAGTTGGGAACTGCGATATCTAATGTGAAAGCGCTTGAAACCGTCGTAATGTGGTAGAAAGCAATGTAAAGTAGCGAGTAAAACGTTTTCTAACGATAGAAGTGCGAAGGTTATGTTAGGTTGAGTTATGTTAGTTTAAGCTAGGTAGCGTCGTGAAACCACCAAAAACGACGTCATCTAACGAGATAGTGTTGTTTTATTGCGAGTACGAAACTGCGATAGGTAAAATGTTGTGAAAGCACACAAAACGGCATGAACAAGCCAAATACTGCGTGTTGTACCGTTACAAGTGCGAAACTGCTATGTTGTGACATTCTCGGTAAAGCGCATGCAAGTATCGTGAAACCTTAAAGAACGATGTCATTTAGCGAGATACAGCGTTCTGTACTGCAATAAGTTGGTGAAAAACTGTGAGGTTATGCAAATATCCTAATTGTGAACGAAACAGTGTAATAGAGCGTTTTTTAATACAAGTGCGAATGTTAGGTTAGGTTAAGATATGAACCGTCGTAAAACCGCATTAATCAATGTCACTTAGAGAGATGCAGTGTTTTTCACCATTACAAGTCGGGAACTGCGATATCTAATGTGAAAGCGCTCGCAAACGTCGTTAGGTTAGGTTAGGTTAGGTTAGGTTAGGTTAGGTTAGGTTAGGTTACGTTAGGTTAGGTTTGGTTAGGTTAGGTTAGGTTAGGTTAGGGTATGTTAGGTAAGGTTTGGTTAGGTTAGGTTAGGTTGGTTTAGGTAAGGTTAGGTTAGGTTAAGATATGAACCGCGCTAAAACCGCGTTAAACAATGTCACTTAGTGAGATGCTGTGTTTTTCACCATTACAAGTCGGGAACTGCGATATCTAATGTGAAAGCGCATGAAACCGTCGTAATCTTGTAGAAAACATTGTAAAGTAGCGAATAAAACGTTTTCTAACGATAGAAGTGCGAAGGTTCGGTTAGTTTGAGTTATGTTAGTTTAAGCTAGGTAGCGTCGTGAAACCACCAAAAACGACGTCATCTAACGAGATAGTGTTGTTTTAATGCGAGTACGAAACTGCGACAGGTAAAATGTTGTGAAAGCACTCAAAACGGCATGAACAAGCCAAATACTGCGTGTTGTACCGTTACAAGTGCGAAACTGCTATGTTGTGACATTCTCGGTAAAGCGCATGCAAGTATCGTGAAACCTTAAAGAACGATGTCATTTAGCGAGATACAGCGTTCTGTACTGTAATAAGTTGGTGAGAAACTGTGAGGTCAAGCAAATATCGTAATTGTGAACGAAACAGTGTAATTGAGCGTCTTTAGATACAAGTGCGAATGTTAGGTTAGGTTGACATATCAACCGTCGTAAAACCGCATTAAACAATGTCACTTAGTGAGATGTAGTGTTTTTCAACATTACAAGTCGGGAACTACGATATCTAATGTGAAAGCGCATGAAACCGTCGTAATCTTGTAGAAAACATTGTAAAGTTGCGAGTAAACGTTTTCTAACGATAGAAGTGCGAAGGTTAGGGTAGGTTAGGTTAGTTTAAGCTAGGTAGCGTCGTGAATCTACCAAAAACGACGTCATCTAACGAGATAGTGTTGTTTTATAGCGAGTATTAAACTGCGATAGGTGAAATGTTGTGAAAGCACACAAAACGGCATGAACAAGCCAAATACTGCGTGTTCTACCGTTACAAGTGCGAAACTGCTATATTGTGATATTCTCGTTAAAGCGCATGCAAGCATCGTGAAACCTTAAAGAACGATGTCATTTAGCGAGATACAGCGTTCTGTACTGCAATAAGTTGGTGAAAAACTGTGAGGTTATGCAAATATCCTAATTGTGAACGAAACAGTGTAATAGAGCGTTTTTAATACAAGTGCGAATGTTAGGTTAGGTTAAGATATGAACCGTCGTAAAACCGCATTAATCAATGTCACTTAGTGAGATGCAGTGTTTTTCACCATTACAAGTCGGGAACTGCGATATCTAATGTGAAAGCGCTTGCAAACGTCGTTAGGTTAGGTTAGGTTAGGTTAGGTTAGGTTAGGTTACGTTAGGTTAGGTTAGGTTAGGTTTGGTTAGGTTAGGTTAGGTTAGGTTAGGGTATGTTAGGTAAGGTTTGGTTAGGTTAGGTTAGGTTAGGTTGGTTTAGGTAAGGTTAGGTTAGGTTAAGATATGAACCGCGCTAAAACCGCGTTAAACAATGTCACTTAGTGAGATGCTGTGTTTTTCACCATTACAAGTCGGGAACTGCGATATCTAATGTGAAAGCGCATGAAACCGTCGTAATCTTGTAGAATACATTGTAAAGTAGCGAATAAAACGTTTTCTAACGATAGAAGTGCGAAGGTTCGGTTAGTTTGAGTTATGTTAGTTTAAGCTAGGTAGCGTCGTGAAACCACCAAAAACGACGTCATCTAACGAGATAGTGTTGTTTTAATGCGAGTACGAAACTGCGACAGGTAAAATGTTGTGAAAGCACTCAAAACGGCATGAACAAGCCAAATACTGCGTGTTGTACCGTTACAAGTGCGAAAATGCTATGTTGTGACATTCTCGGTAAAGCGCATGCAAGTATCGTGAAACCTTAAAGAACGATGTCATTTAGCGAGATACAGCGTTCTGTACTGTAATAAGTTGGTGAGAAACTGTGAGGTCAAGCAAATATCGTAATTGTGAACGAAACAGTGTAATTGAGCGTCTTTAGATACAAGTGCGAATGTTAGGTTAGGTTGACATATCAACCGTCGTAAAACCGCATTAAACAATGTCACTTAGTGAGATGTAGTGTTTTTCAACATTACAAGTCGGGAACTACGATATCTAATGTGAAAGCGCATGAAACCGTCGTAATCTTGTAGAAAACATTGTAAAGTTGCGAGTAAACGTTTTCTAACGATAGAAGTGCGAAGGTTAGGGTAGGTTAGGTTAGTTTAAGCTAGGTAGCGTCGTGAATCTACCAAAAACGACGTCATCTAACGAGATAGTGTTGTTTTATAGCGAGTATTAAACTGCGATAGGTGAAATGTTGTGAAAGCACACAAAACGGCATGAACAAGCCAAATACTGCGTGTTCTACCGTTACAAGTGCGAAACTGCTATATTGTGATATTCTCGTTAAAGCGCATGCAAGCATCGTGAAACCTTAAAGAACGATGTCATTTAGCGAGATACAGCGTTCTGTACTGCAATAAGTTGGTGAAAAACTGTGAGGTTATGCAAATATCCTAATTGTGAACGAAACAGTGTAATAGAGCGTTTTTAATACAAGTGCGAATGTTAGGTTAGGTTAAGATATGAACCGTCGTAAAACCGCATTAATCAATGTCACTTAGTGAGATGCAGTGTTTTTCACCATTACAAGTCGGGAACTGCGATATCTAATGTGAAAGCGCTTGCAAACGTCGTTAGGTTAGGTTAGGTTAGGTTAGGTTAGGTTAGGTTACGTTAGGTTAGGTTAGGTTAGGTTTGGTTAGGTTAGGTTAGGTTAGGTTAGGGTATGTTAGGTAAGGTTTGGTTAGGTTAGGTTAGGTTAGGTTGGTTTAGGTAAGGTTAGGTTAGGTTAAGATATGAACCGCGCTAAAACCGCGTTAAACAATGTCACTTAGTGAGATGCTGTGTTTTTCACCATTACAAGTCGGGAACTGCGATATCTAATGTGAAAGCGCATGAAACCGTCGTAATCTTGTAGAATACATTGTAAAGTAGCGAATAAAACGTTTTCTAACGATAGAAGTGCGAAGGTTCGGTTAGTTTGAGTTATGTTAGTTTAAGCTAGGTAGCGTCGTGAAACCACCAAAAACGACGTCATCTAACGAGATAGTGTTGTTTTAATGCGAGTACGAAACTGCGACAGGTAAAATGTTGTGAAAGCACTCAAAACGGCATGAACAAGCCAAATACTGCGTGTTGTACCGTTACAAGTGCGAAAATGCTATGTTGTGACATTCTCGGTAAAGCGCATGCAAGTATCGTGAAACCTTAAAGAACGATGTCATTTAGCGAGATACAGCGTTCTGTACTGTAATAAGTTGGTGAGAAACTGTGAGGTCAAGCAAATATCGTAATTGTGAACGAAACAGTGTAATTGAGCGTCTTTAGATACAAGTGCGAATGTTAGGTTAGGTTGACATATCAACCGTCGTAAAACCGCATTAAACAATGTCACTTAGTGAGATGTAGTGTTTTTCAACATTACAAGTCGGGAACTACGATATCTAATGTGAAAGCGCATGAAACCGTCGTAATCTTGTAGAAAACATTGTAAAGTTGCGAGTAAACGTTTTCTAACGATAGAAGTGCGAAGGTTAGGTTAGGTTAGGTTAGTTTAAGCTAGGTAGCGTCGTGAAACTACCAAAAACGACGTCATCTAACGAGATAGTGTTGTTTTATTGCGAGTATTAAACTGCGATAGGTAAAATGTTGTGAATGCACACAAAACGGCATGAACAAGCCAAATACTGCGTGTTCTACCGTTACAAGTGCGAAACTGCTATATTGTGATATTCTCGTTAAAGCGCATGCAAGCATCGTGAAACCTTAAAGAACGATGTCATTTAGCGAGATACAGCGTTCTGTACTGCAATAAGTTGGTGAAAAACTGTGAGGTTATGCAAATATCGTAATTGTGAACGAAACAGTGTAATAGAGCGTTTTTCAATACAAGTACGAATGTTAGGTTAGGTTAAGATATGAACCGTCGTAAAACCGCATTAAACAATGTCACTTAGTGAGATGCAGTGTTTTTCACCATTACAAGTTGGGAACTGCGATATCTAGTGTGAAAGCACTTGCAAACGTTGTTAGGTTAGGTTAGGTTAGGTTAGGTTAGGTTAGGTTACGTTAGCTTAGGTTTGGTTAGGTTAGGTTAGGTTATGTTAGGTTAGGTTGGGTTAGGTTAGGTTAGGTTACGTTAGGTTAAGGTATGAACCGTCGTAAAACCGCAATAAACAATGTCACTTAGTGAGATGCAGTGTTTTTCACCTTTGCAAGTTGGGAACTGCGATATCTAATGTGAAAGCGCTTGAAACCGTCGTAATGTTGTAGAAAGCAATGTAAAGTAGCGAGTAAAACGTTTTCTAACGATAGAAGTGCGAAGGTTATGTTAGGTTGAGTTATGTTAGTTTAAGCTAGGTAGCGTCGTGAAACCACCAAACACGACGTCATCTAACGAGATAGTGTTGTTTTATTGCGAGTACGAAACTGCGATAGGTAAAATGTTGTGAAAGCACACAAAACGGCATGAACAAGCCAAATACTGCGTGTTGTACCGTTACAAGTTCGAAACTGCTATGTTGTGACATTCTCGGTAAAGCGCATGCAAGTATCGTGAAACCTTAAAGAACGATGTCATTTAGCGAGATACAGCGTTCTGTACTGTAATAAGTTGGTGAGAAACTGTGAGGTCAAGCAAATATCGTAATTGTGAACGAAACAGTGTAATTGAGCGTCTTTAGATACAAGTGCGAATGTTAGGTTAGGTTGACATATCAACCGTCGTAAAACCGCATTAAACAATGTCACTTAGTGAGATGTAGTGTTTTTCAACATTAGAAGTCGGGAACTACGATATCTAATGTGAAAGCGCATGAAACCGTCGTAATCTTGTAGAAAACATTGTAAAGTGGCGAGTAAAACGTTTTCTAACGATAGAAGTGCGACGGTTAGGTTAGGTTAGGTTAGTTTAAGCTAGGTAGCGTCGTGAAACTACCAAAAACGACGTCATCTAACGAGATAGTGTTGTTTTATAGCGAGTATTAAACTGCGATAGGTGAAATGTTGTGAAAGCACACAAAACGGCATGAACAAGCCAAATACTGCGTGTTCTACCGTTACAAGTGCGAAACTGCTATATTGTGATATTCTCGTTAAAGCGCATGCAAGCATCGTGAAACCTTAAAGAACAATGTCATTTAGCGAGATACAGCGTTCTGTACTGCAATAAGTTGGTGAAAAACTGTGAGGTTATGCAAATATCGTAATTGTGAACGAAACAGTGTAATAGAGCGTTTTTCAATACAAGTACGAATGTTAGGTTAGGTTAAGATATGAACCGTCGTAAAACCGCATTAAACAATGTCACTTAGTGAGTTGCAGTGTTTTTCACCATTACAAGTAGGGAACTGCGATATCTAATGTGAAAGCACTTGCAAACGTCGTTAGGTTAGGTTAGGTTAGGTTAGGTTACGTTGGGTTAGGTTTGGTTAGGTTAGGTTAGGTTAGGTTATGTTAGGTTAGGTTGGGTTGGGTTAGGTTAGGTTAGGTTACGTTAGGTTAAGGTATGAACCGTCGTAAAACCGCAATAAACAATGTCACTTAGTGAGATGCAGTGTTTTTCACCTTTACAAGTTGGGAACTGCGATATCTAATGTGAAAGCGCTTGAAACCGTCGTAATGTTGTAGAAAGCAATGTAAAGTAGCGAGTAAAACGTTTTCTAACGATAGAAGTGCGAAGGTTATGTTAGGTTGAGTTATGTTAGTTTAAGCCATGTAGCGTCGTGAAACCACCAAAAACGACGTCATCTAACGAGATAGTGTTGTTTTATTGCGAGTACGAAACTGCGATAGGTAAAATGTTGTGAAAGCACACAAAACGGCATGAACAAGCCAAATACTGCGTGTTGTACCGTTACAAGTGCGAAACTGCTATGTTGTGACATTCTCGGTAAAGCGCATGCAAGTATCGTGAAACCTTAAAGAACGATGTCATTTAGCGAGATACAGCGTTCTGTACTGTAATAAGTTGGTGAGAAACTGTGAGGTCAAGCAAATATCGTAATTGTGAACGAAACAGTGTAATTGAGCGTCTTTAGATACAAGTGCGAATGTTAGGTTAGGTTGACATATCAACCGTCGTAAAACCGCATTAAACAATGTCACTTAGTGAGATGTAGTGTTTTTCAACATTACAAGTCGGGAACTACGATACCTAATGTGAAAGCGCATGAAACCGTCGTAATCTTGTAGAAAACATTGTAAAGTCGTGAGTAAAACGTTTTCTAACGATAGAAGTGCGACGGTTAGGTTAGGTTAGGTTAGGTTAGTTTAAGCTAGGTAGCGTCGTGAAACTACCAAAAACGACGTCATCTAACGAGATAGTGTTGTTTTATAGCGAGTATTAAACTGCGATAGGTGAAATGTTGTGAAAGCACACAAAACGGCATGAACAAGCCAAATACTGCGTGTTCTACCGTTACAAGTGCGAAACTGCTATATTGTGATATTCTCGTTAAAGCGCATGCAAGCATCGTGAAACCTTAAAGAACAATGTCATTTAGCGAGATACAGCGTTCTGTACTGCAATAAGTTGGTGAAAAACTGTGAGGTTATGCAAATATCCTAATTGTGAACGAAACAGTGTAATAGAGCGCTTTTTAATACAAGTGCGAATGTTAGGTTAGGTTAAGATATGAACCGTCGTAAAACCGCATTAATCAATGTCACTTAGAGAGATGCAGTGTTTTTCACCATTACAAGTCGGGAACTGCGATATCTAATGTGAAAGCGCTTGCAAACGTCGTTAGGTTAGGTTAGGTTAGGTTAGGTTAGGTTAGGTTAGGTTAGGTTAGGGTATGTTAGGTAAGGTTTGGTTAGGTTAGGTTAGGTTAGGTTGGTTTAGGTAAGGTTAGGTTAGGTTAAGATATGAACCGCACTAAAACCGCGTTAAACAATGTCACTTAGTGAGATGCTGTGTTTTTCACCATTACAAGTCGGGAACTGCGATATCTAATGTGAAAGCGCATGAAACCGTCGTAATCTTGTAGAAAACATTGTAAAGTAGCGAATAAAACGTTTTCTAACGATAGAAGTGCGAAGGTTCGGTTAGTTTGAGTTATGTTAGTTTAAGCTAGGTAGCGTCGTGAAACCACCAAAAACGACGTCATCTAACGAGATAGTGTTGTTTTAATGCGAGTACGAAACTGCGACAGGTAAAATGTTGTGAAAGCACTCAAAACGGCATGAACAAGCCAAATACTGCGTGTTGTACCGTTACAAGTGCGAAACTGCTATGTTGTGACATTCTCGGTAAAGCGCATGCAAGTATCGTGAAACCTTAAAGAACGATGTCATTTAGCGAGATACAGCGTTCTGTAGTGTAATAAGTTGGTGAGAAACTGTGAGGTCAAGCAAATATCGTAATTGTGAACGAAACAGTGTAATTGAGCGTTTTTCAATACAAGTACGAATGTTAGGTTAGGTTAAGATATGAACCGTCGTAAAACCGCATCAAACAATGTCACTTAGTGAGATGCAGTGTTTTTCACCATTACAAGTTGGGAACTGCGATATCTAATGTGAAAGCACTTGCAAACGTCGTTAGGTTAGGTTAGGTTAGGTTAGGTTAGGTTACGTTAGGTTAGGTTTGGTTAGGTTAGGTTAGCTTAGGTTATGTTAGGTTAGGTTGGGTTAGGTTAGGTTAGGTTACGTTAGGTTAAGGTATGAACCGTCGTAAAACCGCAATAAACAATGTCACTTAGTGAGATGCAGTGTTTTTCACCTTTGCAAGTTGGGAACTGCGATATCTAATGTGAAAGCGCTTGAAACCGTCGTAATGTTGTAGAAAGCAATGTAAAGTAGCGAGTAAAACGTTTTCTAACGATAGAAGTGCGAAGGTTATGTTAGGTTGAGTTATGTTAGTTTAAGCTAGGTAGCGTCGTGAAACCACCAAAAACGACGTCATCTAACGAGATAGTGTTGTTTTATTGCGAGTACGAAACTGCGATAGGTAAAATGTTGTGAAAGCACACAAAACGGCATGAACAAGCCAAATACTGCGTGTTGTACCGTTACAAGTGCGAAACTGCTATGTTGTGACATTCTCGGTAAAGCGCATGCAAGTATCGTGAAACGTTAAAGAACGATGTCATTTAGCGAGATACAGCGTTCTGTACTGTAATAAGTTGGTGAGAAACTGTGAGGTCAAGCAAATATCGTAATTGTGAACGAAACAGTGTAATTGAGCGTCTTTAGATACAAGTGCGAATGTTAGGTTAGGTTGACATATCAACCGTCGTAAAACCGCATTAAACAGTGTCACTTAGTGAGATGTAGTGTTTTTCAACATTACAAGTCGGGAACTACGATATCTAATGTGAAAGCGCATGAAACCGTCGTAATCTTGTAGAAAACATTGTAAAGTGGCGAGTAAAACGTTTTCTAACGATAGAAGTGCGACGGTTAGGTTAGGTTAGGTTAGTTTAAGCTAGGTAGCGTCGTGAAACTACCAAAAACGACGTCATCTAACGAGATAGTGTTGTTTTATAGCGAGTATTAAACTGCGATAGGTGAAATGTTGTGAAAGCACACAAAACGGCATGAACAAGCCAAATACTGCGTGTTCTACCGTTACAAGTGCGAAACTGCTATATTGTGATATTCTCGTTAAAGCGCATGCAAGCATCGTGAAACCTTAAAGAACAATGTCATTTAGCGAGATACAGCGTTCTGTACTGCAATAAGTTAGTGAAAAACTGTGAGGTTATGCAAATATCCTAATTGTGAACGAAACTGTAATAGAGCGTTTTTTAATACAAGTGCGAAGGTTAGGTTAGGTTAAGATATGAACCGTCGTAAAACCGCATTAATCAATGTCACTTAGTGAGATGCAGTGTTTTTCACCATTACAAGTCGGGAACTGCGATATCTAATGTGAAAGCGCTTGCAAACGTCGTTAGGTTAGGTTAGGTTAGGTTAGGTTAGGTTACGTTAGGTTAGGTTAGGTTAGGTTTGGTTAGGTTAGGTTAGGTTAGGGTATGTTAGGTAAGGTTACGTTAGGTTAAGGTATGAACCGTCGTAAAACCGCAATAAACAATGTCACTTAGTGAGATGCAGTGTTTTTCACCTTTACAAGTTGGGAACTGCGATATCTAATGCGAAAGCGCTTGAAACCGTCGTAATGTTGTAGAAAGCAATGTAAAGTAGCGAGTAAAACGTTTTCTAACGATAGAAGTGCGAAGGTTATGTTAGGTTGAGTTATGTTAGTTTAAGCTAGGTAGCGTCGTGAAACCACCAAAAACGACGTCATCTAACGAGATAGTGTTGTTTTATTGCGAGTACGAAACTGCGATAGGTAAAATGTTGTGAAAGCACACAAAACGGCATGAACAAGCGAAATACTGCGTGTTGTACCGTTACAAGTGCGAAAGTGCTATGTTGTGACATTCTCGGTAAAGCGCATGCAAGTATCGTGAAACCTTAAAGAACGATGTCATTTAGCGAGATACAGCGTTCTGTACTGTAAAAAGTTGGTGAGAAACTGTGAGGTCAAGCAAATATCGTAATTGTGAACGAAACAGTGTAATTGAGCGTCTTTAGATACAAGTGCGAATGTTAGGTTAGGTTGACATATCAACCGTCGTAAAACCGCATTAAACAATGTCACTTAGTGAGATGTAGTGTTTTTCAACATTACAAGTCGGGAACTACGATATCTAATGTGAAAGCGCATGAAACCGTCGTAATCTTGTAGAAAACATTGTAAAGTTGCGAGTAAAACGTTTTCTAACGATAGAAGTGCGAAGGTTAGGTTAGGTTAGGTTAGTTTAAGCTAGGTAGCGTCGTGAAACTACCAAAAACGACGTCATCTAACGAGATAGTGTTGTTTTATTGCGAGTATTAAACTGCGATAGGTAAAATGTTGTGAATGCACACAAAACGACATGAACAAGCCAAATACTGCGTGTTCTACCGTTACAAGTGCGAAACTGCTATATTGTGATATTCTCGTTAAAGCGCATGCAAGCATCGTGAAACCTTAAAGAACGATGTCATTTAGCGAGATACAGCGTTCTGTACTGCAATAAGTTGGTGAAAAACTGTGAGGTTATGCAAATATCGTAATTGTGAACGAAACAGTGTAATAGAGCGTTTTTCAATACAAGTACGAATGTTAGGTTAGGTTAAGATATGAACCGTCGTAAAACCGCATTAAACAATGTCACTTAGTGAGATGCAGTGTTTTTCACCATTACAAGTTGGGAACTGCGATATCTAATGTGAAAGCACTTGCAAACGTCGTTAGGTTAGGTTAGGTTAGGTTAGGTTAGGTTACGTTAGGTTAGGTTTGGTTAGGTTAGGTTAGGTTAGGTTATGTTAGGTTAGGGTATGTTAGGTAAGGTTACGTTAGGTTAAGGTATGAACCGTCGTAAAACCGCAATAAACAATGTCACTTAGTGAGATGCAGTGTTTTTCACCTTTACAAGTTGGGAACTGCGATATCTAATGCGAAAGCGCTTGAAACCGTCGTAATGTTGTAGAAAGCAATGTAAAGTAGCGAGTAAAACGTTTTCTAACGATAGAAGTGCGAAGGTTATGTTAGGTTGAGTTATGTGAGTTTAAGCTAGGTAGCGTCGTGAAACCACCAAAAACGACGTCATCTAACGAGATAGTGTTGTTTTATTGCGAGTACGAAACTGCGATAGGTAAAATGTTGTGAAAGCACACAAAACGGCATGAACAAGCGAAATACTGCGTGTTGTACCGTTACAAGTGCGAAAGTGCTATGTTGTGACATTCTCGGTAAAGCGCATGCAAGTATCGTGAAACCTT
Source organism: Rhipicephalus microplus (assembly GCF_043290135.1). Taxonomy (NCBI): domain Eukaryota; kingdom Metazoa; phylum Arthropoda; class Arachnida; order Ixodida; family Ixodidae; genus Rhipicephalus; species Rhipicephalus microplus. Next base: position 1,504,206 of record NW_027464610.1, on the reverse strand, counting down.
AAAGAACGATGTCATTTAGCGAGATACAGCGTTCTGTACTGTAAAAAGTTGGTGAGAAACTGTGAGGTCAAGCAAATATCGTAATTGTGAACGAAACAGTGTAATTGAGCGTCTTTAGATACAAGTGCGAATGTTAGGTTAGGTTGACATATCAACCGTCGTAAAACCGCATTAAACAATGTCACTTAGTGAGATGTAGTGTTTTTCAACATTACATGTCGGGAACTACGATATCTAATGTGAAAGCGCATGAAACCGTCGTAATCTTGTAGAAAACATTGTAAAGTGGCGAGTAAAACGTTTTCTAACGATAGAAGTGCGAAGGTTAGGTTAGGTTAGGTTAGTTTAAGCTAGGTAGCGTCGTGAAACTACCAAAAACGACGTCATCTAACGAGATAGTGTTGTTTTATTGCGAGTATTAAACTGCGATAGGTAAAATGTTGTGAATGCACACAAAACGGCATGAACAAGCCAAATACTGCGTGTTCTACCGTTACAAGTGCGAAACTGCTATATTGTGATATTCTCGTTAAAGCGCATGCAAGCATCGTGAAACCTTAAAGAACGATGTCATTTAGCGAGATACAGCGTTCTGTACTGCAATAAGTTGGTGAAAAACTGTGAGGTTATGCAAATATCGTAATTGTGAACGAAACAGTGTAATAGAGCGTTTTTCAATACAAGTACGAATGTTAGGTTAGGTTAAGATATGAACCGTCGTAAAACCGCATTAAACAATGTCACTTAGTGAGATGCAGTGTTTTTCACCATTACAAGTTGGGAACTGCGATATCTAATGTGAAAGCACTTGCAAACGTCGTTAGGTTAGGTTAGGTTAGGTTAGGTTACGTTAGGTTAGGTTTGGTTAGGTTAGGTTAGGTTAGGTTATGTTAGGTTAGGTTGGGTTAGGTTAGGTTAGGTTACGTTAGGTTAAGGTATGAACCGTCGTAAAACCGCAATAAACAATGTCACTTAGTGAGATGCAGTGTTTTTCACCTTTACAAGTTGGGAACTGCGATATCTAATGCTAAAGCGCTTGAAACCGTCGTAATGTTGTAGAAAGCAATGTAAAGTAGCGAGTAAAACGTTTTCTAACGATAGAAGTGCGAAGGTTATGTTAGGTTGAGTTTTGTTAGTTTAAGCTAGGTAGCGTCGTGGAACCACCAAAAACGACGTCATCTAACGAGATAGTGTTGTTTTATTGCGAGTACGAAACTGCGATAGGTAAAATGTTGTGAAAGCACACAAAACGGCATGAACAAGCCAAATACTGCGTGTTGTACCGTTATAAGTGCGAAACTGCTATGTTGTGACATTCTCGGTAAAGCGCATGCAAGTATCGTGAAACCTTAAAGAACGATGTCATTTAGCGAGATACAGCGTTCTGTACTGTAATAAGTTGGTGAGAAACTGTGAGGTCAAGCAAATATCGTAATTGTGAACGAAACAGTGTAATTGAGCGTCTTTAGATACAAGTGCGAATGCTAGGTTAGGTTGACATATCAATCATCGTAAAACCGCATTAAACAATGTCACTTAGTGAGATGTAGTGTTTTTCAACATTACAAGTCGGGAACTACAATATCTAATGTGAAAGCGCATGAAACCGTCGTAATCTTGTAGAAAACATTGTAAAGTTGCGAGTAAAACGTTTTCTAACGATAGAAGTGCGAAGGTTAGGTTAGGTTAGGTTAGTTTAAGCTAGGTAGCGTCGTGAAACTACCAAAAACGACGTCATCTAACGAGATAGTGTTGTTTTATTGCGAGTATTAAACTGCGATAGGTAAAATGTTGTGAATGCACACAAAACGGCATGAACAAGCCAAATACTGCGTGTTCTACCGTGACAAGTGCGAAACTGCTATATTGTGATATTCTCGTTGAAGCGCATGCAAGCATCGTGAAACCTTAAAGAACGATGTCATTTAGCGAGATACAGCGTTCTGTACTGCAATAAGTTGGTGAAAAACTGTGAGGTTATGCAAATATCGTAATTGTGAACGAAACAGTGTAATAGAGCGTTTTTCAATACAAGTACGAATGTTAGGTTAGGTTAAGATATGAACCGTCGTAAAACCGCATTAAACAATGTCACTTAGTGAGATGCAGTGTTTTTCACCATTACAAGTTGGGAACTGCGATATCTAATGTGAAAGCGCTCGCAAACGTCGTTAGGTTAGGTTAGGTTAGGTTACGTTAGGTTAGGTTTGGTTAGGTTAGGTTAGGTTAGGTTATGTTAGGTTAGGTTGGGTTAGGTTAGGTTAGGTTACGTTAGGTTAAGGTATGAACCGTCGTAAAACCGCAATAAACAATGTCACTTAGTGAGATGCAGTGTTTTTCACCTTTACAAGTTGGGAACTGCGATATCTAATGCGAAAGCGCTTGAAACCGTCGTAATGTTGTAGAAAGCAATGTAAAGTAGCGAGTAAAACGTTTTCTAACGATAGAAGTGCGAAGGTTATGTTAGGTTGAGTTATGTTAGTTTAAGCTAGGTAGCGTCGTGAAACCACCAAAAACGACGTCATCTAACGAGATAGTGTTGTTTTATTGCGAGTACGAAACTGCGATAGGTAAAATGTTGTGAAAGCACACAAAACGGCATGAACAAGCCAAATACTGCGTGTTGTACCGTTACAAGTGCGAAAGTGCTATGTTGTGACATTCTCGGTAAAGCGCATGCAAGTATCGTGAAACCTTAAAGAACGATGTCATTTAGCGAGATACAGCGTTCTGTACTGTAATAAGTTGGTGAGAAACTGTGAGGTCAAGCAAATATCGTAATTGTGAACGAAACAGTGTAATAGAGCGTTTTTTAATACAAGTGCGAATGTTAGGTTAGGTTAAGATATGAACCGTCGTAAAACCGCATTAATCAATGTCACTTAGTGAGATGCAGTGTTTTTCACCATTACAAGTCGGGAACTGCGATATCTAATGTGAAAGCGCTTGCAAACGTCGTTAGGTTAGGTTAGGTTAGGTTACGTTAGGTTAGGTTAGGTTAGGTTTGGTTAGGTTAGGTTAGGTTAGGTTAGGGTATGTTAGGTAAGGTTACGTTAGGTTAAGGTATGAACCGTCGTAAAACCGCAATAAACAATGTCACTTAGTGAGATGCAGTGTTTTTCACCTTTACAAGTTGGGAACTGCGATATCTAATGCGAAAGCGCTTGAAACCGTCGTAATGTTGTAGAAAGCAATGTAAAGTAGCGAGTAAAACGTTTTCTAACGATAGAAGTGCGAAGGTTATGTTAGGTTGAGTTATGTTAGTTTAAGCTAGGTAGCGTCGTGAAACCACCAAAAACGACGTCATCTAACGAGATAGTGTTGTTTTATTGCGAGTACGAAACTGCGATAGGTAAAATGTTGTGAAAGCACACAAAACGGCATGAACAAGCCAAATACTGCGTGTTGTACCGTTACAAGTGCGAAAGTGCTATGTTGTGACATTCTCGGTAAAGCGCATGCAAGTATCGTGAAACCTTAAAGAACGATGTCATTTAGCGAGATACAGCGTTCTGTACTGTAAACAGTTGGTGAGAAACTGTGAGGTCAAGCAAATATCGTAATTGTGAACGAAACAGTGTAATTGAGCGTCTTTAGATACAAGTGCGAATGTTAGGTTAGGTTGACATATCAACCGTCGTAAAACCGCATTAAACAATGTCACTTAGTGAGATGTAGTGTTTTTCAACATTACAAGTCGGGAACTACGATATCTAATGTGAAAGCGCATGAAACCGTCGTAATCTTGTAGAAAACATTGTAAAGTGGCGAGTAAAACGTTTTCTAACGATAGAAGTGCGAAGGTTAGGTTAGGTTAGGTTAGTTTAAGCTAGGTAGCGTCGTGAAACTACCAAAAACGACGTCATCTAACGAGATAGTGTTGTTTTATTGCGAGTATTAAACTGCGATAGGTAAAATGTTGTGAATGCACACAAAACGGCATGAACAAGCCAAATACTGCGTGTTCTACCGTTACAAGTGCGAAACTGCTATTATGTGATATTCTCGTTAAAGCGCATGCAAGCATCGTGAAACCTTAAAGAACGATGTCATTTAGCGAGATACAGCGTTCTGTACTGCAATAAGTTGGTGAAAAACTGTGAGGTTATGCAAATATCGTAATTGTGAACGAAACAGTGTAATAGAGCGTTTTTCAATACAAGTACGAATGTTAGGTTAGGTTAAGATATGAACCGTCGTAAAACCGCATTAAACAATGTCACTTAGTGAGATGCAGTGTTTTTCACCATTACAAGTTGGGAACTGCGATATCTAATGTGAAAGCACTTGCAAACGTCGTTAGGTTAGGTTAGGTTAGGTTAGGTTAGGTTAGGTTACGTTAGGTTAGGTTTGGTTAGGTTAGGTTAGGTTAGGTTATGTTAGGTTAGGTTGGGTTAGGTTAGGTTAGGTTACGTTAGGTTAAGGTATGAACCGTCGTAAAACCGCAATAAACAATGTCACTTTGTGAGATGCAGTGTTTTTCACCTTTACAAGTTGGGAACTGCGATATCTAATGCCAAAGCGCTTGAAACCGTCGTAATGTTGTAGAAAGCAATGTAAAGTAGCGAGTAAAACGTTTTCTAACGATAGAAGTGCGAAGGTTATGTTAGGTTGAGTTATGTTAGTTTAAGCTAGGTAGCGTCGTGAAACCACCAAAAACGACGTCATCTAACGAGATAGTGTTGTTTTATTGCGAGTACGAAACTGCGATAGGTAAAATGTTGTGAAAGCACACAAAACGGCATGAACAAGCCAAATACTGCGTGTTGTACCGTTACAAGTGCGAAACTGCTATGTTGTGACATTCTCGGTAAAGCGCATGCAAGTATCGTGAAACCTTAAAGAACGATGTCATTTAGCGAGATACAGCGTTCTGTACTGTAATAAGTTGGTGAGAAACTGTGAGGTCAAGCAAATATCGTAATTGTGAACGAAACAGTGTAATTGAGCGTCTTTAGATACAAGTGCGAATGTTAGGTTAGGTTGACATATCAATCATCGTAAAACCGCATTAAACAATGTCACTTAGTGAGATGTAGTGTTTTTCAACAAGTCGGGAACTACGATATCTAATGTGAAAGCGCATGAAACCGTCGTAATCTTGTAGAAAACATTGTAAAGTTGCGAGTAAAACGTTTTCTAACAATAGAAGTGCGAAGGTTAGGTTAGGTTAGGTTAGTTTAAGCTAGGTAGCGTCGTGAAACTACCAAAAACGACGTCATCTAACGAGATAGTGTTGTTTTATTGCGAGTATTAAACTGCGATAGGTAAAATGTTGTGAATGCACACAAAACGGCATGAACAAGCCAAATACTGCGTGTTCTACCGTGACAAGTGCGAAACTGCTATATTGTGATATTCTCGTTGAAGCGCATGCAAGCATCGTGAAACCTTAAAGAACGATGTCATTTAGCGAGATACAGCGTTCTGTACTGCAATAAGTTGGTGAAAAACTGTGAGGTTATGCAAATATCGTAATTGTGAACGAAACAGTGTAATAGAGCGTTTTTCAATACAAGTACGAATGTTAGGTTAGGTTAAGATATGAACCGTCGTAAAACCGCATTAAACAATGTCACTTAGTGAGATGCAGTGTTTTTCACCATTACAAGTTGGGAACTGCGATATCTAATGTGAAAGCGCTCGCAAACGTCGTTAGGTTAGGTTAGGTTACGTTAGGTTAGGTTTGGTTAGGTTAGGTTAGGTTAGGTTAGGTTATGTTAGGTTAGGTTGGGTTAGGTTAGGTTAGGTTACGTTAGGTTAAGGTATGAACCGTCGTAAAACCGCAATAAACAATGTCACTTAGTGAGATGCAGTGTTTTTCACCTTTACAAGTTGGGAACTGCGATATCTAATGCGAAAGCGCTTGAAACCGTCGTAATGTTGTAGAAAGCAATGTAAAGTAGCGAGTAAAACGTTTTCTAACGATAGAAGTGCGAAGGTTATGTTAGGTTGAGTTATGTTAGTTTAAGCTAGGTAGCGTCGTGAAACCACCAAAAACGACGTCATCTAACGAGATAGTGTTGTTTTATTGCGAGTACGAAACTGCGATAGGTAAAATGTTGTGAAAGCACACAAAACGGCATGAACAAGCCAAATACTGCGTGTTGTACCGTTACAAGTGCGAAAGTGCTATGTTGTGACATTCTCGGTAAAGCGCATGCAAGTATCGTGAAACCTTAAAGAACGATGTCATTTAGCGAGATACAGCGTTCTGTACTGTAATAAGTTGGTGAGAAACTGTGAGGTCAAGCAAATATCGTAATTGTGAACGAAACAGTGTAATTGAGCGTCTTTAGATACAAGTGCGAATGTTAGGTTAGGTTGACATATCAACCGTCGTAAAACCGCATTAAACAATGTCACTTAGTGAGATGTAGTGTTTTTCAACATTACAAGTCGGGAACTACGATATCTAATGTGAAAGCGCATGAAACCGTCGTAATCTTGTAGAAAACATTGTAAAGTGGCGAGTAAAACGTTTTCTAACAATAGAAGTGCGACGGTTAGGTTAGGTTAGGTTAGTTTAAGCTAGGTAGCGTCGTGAAACTACAAAAAACGACGTCATCTAACGAGATAGTGTTGTTTTATAGCGAGTATTAAACTGCGATAGGTGAAATGTTGTGAAAGCACACAAAACGGCACGAACACGCCAAATACTGCGTGTTCTACCGTTACAAGTGCGAAACTGCTATATTGTGATATTCTCGTTAAAGCGCATGCAAGCATCGTGAAACCTTAAAGAACAATGTCATTTAGCGAGATACAGCGTTCTGTACTGCAATAAGTTGGTGAAAAACTGTGAGGTTATGCAAATATCCTAATTGTGAACGAAACAGTGTAATAGAGCGTTTTTTATTACAAGTGCGAATGTTAGGTTAGGTTAAGATATGAACCGTCGTAAAACCGCATTAATCAATGTCACTTAGAGAGATGCAGTGTTTTTCACCATTACAAGTCGGGAACTGCGATATCTAATGTGAAAGCGCTCGCAAACGTCGTTAGGTTAGGTTAGGTTAGGTTAGGTTAGGTTACGTTAGGTTAGGTTAGGTTAGGTTTGGTTAGGTTAGGTTAGGTTAGGTTAGGGTATGTTAGGTAAGGTTACGTTAGGTTAAGGTATGAACCGTCGTAAAACCGCAATAAACAATGTCACTTAGTGAGATGCAGTGTTTTTCACCTTTACAAGTTGGGAACTGCGATATCTAATGCGAAAGCGCTTGAAACCGTCGTAATGTTGTAGAAAGCAATGTAAAGTAGCGAGTAAAACGTTTTCTAACGATAGAAGTGCGAAGGTTATGTTAGGTTGAGTTATGTTAGTTTAAGCTAGGTAGCGTCGTGAAACCACCAAAAACGACGTCATCTAACGAGATAGTGTTGTTTTATTGCGAGTACGAAACTGCGATAGGTAAAATGTTGTGAAAGCACACAAAACGGCATGAACAAGCCAAATACTGCGTGTTGTACCGTTACAAGTGCGAAAGTGCTATGTTGTGACATTCTCGGTAAAGCGCATGCAAGTATCGTGAAACCTTAAAGAACGATGTCATTTAGCGAGATACAGCGTTCTGTACTGTAATAAGTTGGTGAGAAACTGTGAGGTCAAGCAAATATCGTAATTGTGAACGAAACAGTGTAATTGAGCGTCTTTAGATACAAGTGCGAATGTTAGGTTAGGTTGACATATCAACCGTCGTAAAACCGCATTAAACAATGTCACTTAGTGAGATGTAGTGTTTTTCAACATTACAAGTCGGGAACTACGATATCTAATGTGAAAGCGCATGAAACCGTCGTAATCTTGTAGAAAACATTGTAAAGTGGCGAGTAAAACGTTTTCTAACGATAGAAGTGCGAAGGTTAGGTTAGGTTAGGTTAGTTTAATCTAGGTAGCGTCGTGAAACTACCAAAAACGACGTCATCTAACGAGATAGTGTTGTTTTATAGCGAGTATTAAACTGCGATAGGTGAAATGTTGTGAAAGCACACAAAACGGCATGAACAAGCCAAATACTGCGTGTTCTACCGTTACAAGTGCGAAACTGCTATATTGTGATATTCTCGTTAAAGCGCATGCAAGCATCGTGAAACCTTAAAGAACAATGTCATTTAGCGAGATACAGCGTTCTGTACTGTAATAAGTTGGTGAGAAACTGTGAGGTCAAGCAAATATCGTAATTGTGAACGAAACAGTGTAATTGAGCGTCTTTAGATACAAGTGCGAATGTTAGGTTAGGTTGACATATCAACCGTCGTAAAACCGCATTAAACAATGTCACTTAGTGAGATGTAGTGTTTTTCAACATTACAAGTCGGGAACTACGATATCTAATGTGAAAGCGCATGAAACCGTCGTAATCTTGTAGAAAACATTGTAAAGTTGCGAGTAAACGTTTTCTAACGATAGAAGTGCGAAGGTTAGGTTAGGTTAGGTTAGTTTATGCTAGGTAGCGTCGTGAAACTACCAAAAACGACGTCATCAAAGAGATAGTGTTGTTTTATTGCGAGTATTAAACTGCGATAGGTAAAATGTTGTGAATGCACACAAAACGGCATGAACAAGCCAAATACTGCGTGTTCTACCGTTACAAGTGTGAAACTGCTATATTGTGATATTCTCGTTAAAGCGCATGCAAGCATCGTGAAACCTTAAAGAACGATGTCATTTAGCGAGATACAGCGTTCTGTACTGCAATAAGTTGGTGAAAAACTGTGAGGTTATGCAAATATCCTAATTGTGAACGAAACAGTGTAATAGGGCGTTTTTTAATACAAGTGCGAATGTTAGGTTAGGTTAAGATATGAACCGTCGTAAAACCGCATTAATCAATGTCACTTAGAGAGATGTAGTGTTTTTCACCATTACAAGTCGGGAACTGCGATATCTAATGTGAAAGCGCTCGCAAACGTCGTTAGGTTAGGTTAGGTTAGGTTACGTTAGGTTAGGTTTGGTTAGGTTAGGTTAGGTTAGGTTATGTTAGGTTAGGTTGGGTTAGGTTAGGTTAGGTTACGTTAGGTTAAGGTATGAACCGTCGTAAAACCGCAATAAACAATGTCACTTAGTGAGATGCAGTGTTTTTCACCTTTACAAGTTGGGAACTGCGATATCTAATGCGAAAGCGCTTGAAACCGTCGTAATGTTGTAGAAAGCAATGTAAAGTAGCGAGTAAAACGTTTTCTAACGATAGAAGTGCGAAGGTTATGTTAGGTTGAGTTATGTTAGTTTAAGCTAGGTAGCGTCGTGAAACCACCAAAAACGACGTCATCTAACGAGATAGTGTTGTTTTATTGCGAGTACGAAACTGCGATAGGTAAAATGTTGTGAAAGCACACAAAACGGCATGAACAAGCCAAATACTGCGTGTTGTACCGTTACAAGTGCGAAAGTGCTATGTTGTGACATTCTCGGTAAAGCGCATGCAAGTATCGTGAAACCTTAAAGAACGATGTCATTTAGCGAGATACAGCGTTCTGTACTGTAATAAGTTGGTGAGAAACTGTGAGGTCAAGCAAATATCGTAATTGTGAACGAAACAGTGTAATAGAGCGTTTTTTAATACAAGTGCGAATGTTAGGTTAGGTTAAGATATGAACCGTCGTAAAACCGCATTAATCAATGTCACTTAGTGAGATGCAGTGTTTTTCACCATTACAAGTCGGGAACTGCGATATCTAATGTGAAAGCGCTTGCAAACGTCGTTAGGTTAGGTTAGGTTAGGTTACGTTAGGTTAGGTTAGGTTAGGTTTGGTTAGGTTAGGTTAGGTTAGGTTAGGGTATGTTAGGTAAGGTTACGTTAGGTTAAGGTATGAACCGTCGTAAAACCGCAATAAACAATGTCACTTAGTGAGATGCAGTGTTTTTCACCTTTACAAGTTGGGAACTGCGATATCTAATGCGAAAGCGCTTGAAACCGTCGTAATGTTGTAGAAAGCAATGTAAAGTAGCGAGTAAAACGTTTTCTAACGATAGAAGTGCGAAGGTTATGTTAGGTTGAGTTATGTTAGTTTAAGCTAGGTAGCGTCGTGAAACCACCAAAAACGACGTCATCTAACGAGATAGTGTTGTTTTATTGCGAGTACGAAACTGCGATAGGTAAAATGTTGTGAAAGCACACAAAACGGCATGAACAAGCCAAATACTGCGTGTTGTACCGTTACAAGTGCGAAAGTGCTATGTTGTGACATTCTCGGTAAAGCGCATGCAAGTATCGTGAAACCTTAAAGAACGATGTCATTTAGCGAGATACAGCGTTCTGTACTGTAAACAGTTGGTGAGAAACTGTGAGGTCAAGCAAATATCGTAATTGTGAACGAAACAGTGTAATTGAGCGTCTTTAGATACAAGTGCGAATGTTAGGTTAGGTTGACATATCAACCGTCGTAAAACCGCATTAAACAATGTCACTTAGTGAGATGTAGTGTTTTTCAACATTACAAGTCGGGAACTACGATATCTAATGTGAAAGCGCATGAAACCGTCGTAATCTTGTAGAAAACATTGTAAAGTGGCGAGTAAAACGTTTTCTAACGATAGAAGTGCGAAGGTTAGGTTAGGTTAGGTTAGTTTAAGCTAGGTAGCGTCGTGAAACTACCAAAAACGACGTCATCTAACGAGATAGTGTTGTTTTATTGCGAGTATTAAACTGCGATAGGTAAAATGTTGTGAATGCACACAAAACGGCATGAACAAGCCAAATACTGCGTGTTCTACCGTTACAAGTGCGAAACTGCTATATTGTGATATTCTCGTTAAAGCGCATGCAAGCATCGTGAAACCTTAAAGAACGATGTCATTTAGCGAGATACAGCGTTCTGTACTGCAATAAGTTGGTGAAAAACTGTGAGGTTATGCAAATATCGTAATTGTGAACGAAACAGTGTAATAGAGCGTTTTTCAATACAAGTACGAATGTTAGGTTAGGTTAAGATATGAACCGTCGTAAAACCGCATTAAACAATGTCACTTAGTGAGATGCAGTGTTTTTCACCATTACAAGTTGGGAACTGCGATATCTAATGTGAAAGCACTTGCAAACGTCGTTAGGTTAGGTTAGGTTAGGTTAGGTTAGGTTAGGTTACGTTAGGTTAGGTTTGGTTAGGTTAGGTTAGGTTAGGTTATGTTAGGTTAGGTTGGGTTAGGTTAGGTTAGGTTACGTTAGGTTAAGGTATGAACCGTCGTAAAACCGCAATAAACAATGTCACTTTGTGAGATGCAGTGTTTTTCACCTTTACAAGTTGGGAACTGCGATATCTAATGCCAAAGCGCTTGAAACCGTCGTAATGTTGTAGAAAGCAATGTAAAGTAGCGAGTAAAACGTTTTCTAACGATAGAAGTGCGAAGGTTATGTTAGGTTGAGTTATGTTAGTTTAAGCTAGGTAGCGTCGTGAAACCACCAAAAACGACGTCATCTAACGAGATAGTGTTGTTTTATTGCGAGTACGAAACTGCGATAGGTAAAATGTTGTGAAAGCACACAAAACGGCATGAACAAGCCAAATACTGCGTGTTGTACCGTTACAAGTGCGAAACTGCTATGTTGTGACATTCTCGGTAAAGCGCATGCAAGTATCGTGAAACCTTAAAGAACGATGTCATTTAGCGAGATACAGCGTTCTGTACTGTAATAAGTTGGTGAGAAACTGTGAGGTCAAGCAAATATCGTAATTGTGAACGAAACAGTGTAATTGAGCGTCTTTAGATACAAGTGCGAATGTTAGGTTAGGTTGACATATCAATCATCGTAAAACCGCATTAAACAATGTCACTTAGTGAGATGTAGTGTTTTTCAACAAGTCGGGAACTACGATATCTAATGTGAAAGCGCATGAAACCGTCGTAATCTTGTAGAAAACTTTGTAAAGTTGCGAGTAAAACGTTTTCTAACAATAGAAGTGCGAAGGTTAGGTTAGGTTAGGTTAGTTTAAGCTAGGTAGCGTCGTGAAACTACCAAAAACGACGTCATCTAACGAGATAGTGTTGTTTTATTGCGAGTATTAAACTGCGATAGGTAAAATGTTGTGAATGCACACAAAACGGCATGAACAAGCCAAATACTGCGTGTTCTACCGTGACAAGTGCGAAACTGCTATATTGTGATATTCTCGTTGAAGCGCATGCAAGCATCGTGAAACCTTAAAGAACGATGTCATTTAGCGAGATACAGCGTTCTGTACTGCAATAAGTTGGTGAAAAACTGTGAGGTTATGCAAATATCGTAATTGTGAACGAAACAGTGTAATAGAGCGTTTTTCAATACAAGTACGAATGTTAGGTTAGGTTAAGATATGAACCGTCGTAAAACCGCATTAAACAATGTCACTTAGTGAGATGCAGTGTTTTTCACCATTACAAGTTGGGAACTGCGATATCTAATGTGAAAGCGCTCGCAAACGTCGTTAGGTTAGGTTAGGTTAGGTTAGGTTAGGTTACGTTAGGTTAGGTTTGGTTAGGTTAGGTTAGGTTAGGTTAGGTTATGTTAGGTTAGGTTGGGTTAGGTTAGGTTAGGTTACGTTAGGTTAAGGTATGAACCGTCGTAAAACCGCAATAAACAATGTCACTTAGTGAGATGCAGTGTTTTTCACCTTTACAAGTTGGGAACTGCGATATCTAATGCGAAAGCGCTTGAAACCGTCGTAATGTTGTAGAAAGCAATGTAAAGTAGCGAGTAAAACGTTTTCTAACGATAGAAGTGCGAAGGTTATGTTAGGTTGAGTTATGTTAGTTTAAGCTAGGTAGCGTCGTGAAACCACCAAAAACGACGTCATCTAACGAGATAGTGTTGTTTTATTGCGAGTACGAAACTGCGATAGGTAAAATGTTGTGAAAGCACACAAAACGGCATGAACAAGCCAAATACTGCGTGTTGTACCGTTACAAGTGCGAAAGTGCTATGTTGTGACATTCTCGGTAAAGCGCATGCAAGTATCGTGAAACCTTAAAGAACGATGTCATTTAGCGAGATACAGCGTTCTGTACTGTAATAAGTTGGTGAGAAACTGTGAGGTCAAGCAAATATCGTAATTGTGAACGAAACAGTGTAATTGAGCGTCTTTAGATACAAGTGCGAATGTTAGGTTAGGTTGACATATCAACCGTCGTAAAACCGCATTAAACAATGTCACTTAGTGAGATGTAGTGTTTTTCAACATTACAAGTCGGGAACTACGATATCTAATGTGAAAGCGCATGAAACCGTCGTAATCTTGTAGAAAACATTGTAAAGTGGCGAGTAAAACGTTTTCTAACAATAGAAGTGCGACGGTTAGGTTAGGTTAGGTTAGTTTAAGCTAGGTAGCGTCGTGAAACTACAAAAAACGACGTCATCTAACGAGATAGTGTTGTTTTATAGCGAGTATTAAACTGCGATAGGTGAAATGTTGTGAAAGCACACAAAACGGCACGAACACGCCAAATACTGCGTGTTCTACCGTTACAAGTGCGAAACTGCTATATTGTGATATTCTCGTTAAAGCGCATGCAAGCATCGTGAAACCTTAAAGAACAATGTCATTTAGCGAGATACAGCGTTCTGTACTGCAATAAGTTGGTGAAAAACTGTGAGGTTATGCAAATATCCTAATTGTGAACGAAACAGTGTAATAGAGCGTTTTTTATTACAAGTGCGAATGTTAGGTTAGGTTAAGATATGAACCGTCGTAAAACCGCATTAATCAATGTCACTTAGAGAGATGCAGTGTTTTTCACCATTACAAGTCGGGAACTGCGATATCTAATGTGAAAGCGCTCGCAAACGTCGTTAGGTTAGGTTAGGTTAGGTTAGGTTAGGTTAGGTTACGTTAGGTTAGGTTAGGTTAGGTTTGGTTAGGTTAGGTTAGGTTAGGTTAGGGTATGTTAGGTAAGGTTACGTTAGGTTAAGGTATGAACCGTCGTAAAACCGCAATAAACAATGTCACTTAGTGAGATGCAGTGTTTTTCACCTTTACAAGTTGGGAACTGCGATATCTAATGCGAAAGCGCTTGAAACCGTCGTAATGTTGTAGAAAGCAATGTAAAGTAGCGAGTAAAACGTTTTCTAACGATAGAAGTGCGAAGGTTATGTTAGGTTGAGTTATGTTAGTTTAAGCTAGGTAGCGTCGTGAAACCACCAAAAACGACGTCATCTAACGAGATAGTGTTGTTTTATTGCGAGTACGAAACTGCGATAGGTAAAATGTTGTGAAAGCACACAAAACGGCATGAACAAGCCAAATACTGCGTGTTGTACCGTTACAAGTGCGAAAGTGCTATGTTGTGACATTCTCGGTAAAGCGCATGCAAGTATCGTGAAACCTTAAAGAACGATGTCATTTAGCGAGATACAGCGTTCTGTACTGTAATAAGTTGGTGAGAAACTGTGAGGTCAAGCAAATATCGTAATTGTGAACGAAACAGTGTAATTGAGCGTCTTTAGATACAAGTGCGAATGTTAGGTTAGGTTGACATATCAACCGTCGTAAAACCGCATTAAACAATGTCACTTAGTGAGATGTAGTGTTTTTCAACATTACAAGTCGGGAACTACGATATCTAATGTGAAAGCGCATGAAACCGTCGTAATCTTGTAGAAAACATTGTAAAGTGGCGAGTAAAACGTTTTCTAACGATAGAAGTGCGAAGGTTAGGTTAGGTTAGGTTAGTTTAATCTAGGTAGCGTCGTGAAACTACCAAAAACGACGTCATCTAACGAGATAGTGTTGTTTTATAGCGAGTATTAAACTGCGATAGGTGAAATGTTGTGAAAGCACACAAAACGGCATGAACAAGCCAAATACTGCGTGTTCTACCGTTACAAGTGCGAAACTGCTATATTGTGATATTCTCGTTAAAGCGCATGCAAGCATCGTGAAACCTTAAAGAACAATGTCATTTAGCGAGATACAGCGTTCTGTACTGTAATAAGTTGGTGAGAAACTGTGAGGTCAAGCAAATATCGTAATTGTGAACGAAACAGTGTAATTGAGCGTCTTTAGATACAAGTGCGAATGTTAGGTTAGGTTGACATATCAACCGTCGTAAAACCGCATTAAACAATGTCACTTAGTGAGATGTAGTGTTTTTCAACATTACAAGTCGGGAACTACGATATCTAATGTGAAAGCGCATGAAACCGTCGTAATCTTGTAGAAAACATTGTAAAGTTGCGAGTAAACGTTTTCTAACGATAGAAGTGCGAAGGTTAGGTTAGGTTAGGTTAGTTTATGCTAGGTAGCGTCGTGAAACTACCAAAAACGACGTCATCAAAGAGATAGTGTTGTTTTATTGCGAGTATTAAACTGCGATAGGTAAAATGTTGTGAATGCACACAAAACGGCATGAACAAGCCAAATACTGCGTGTTCTACCGTTACAAGTGCGAAACTGCTATATTGTGATATTCTCGTTAAAGCGCATGCAAGCATCGTGAAACCTTAAAGAACGATGTCATTTAGCGAGATACAGCGTTCTGTACTGCAATAAGTTGGTGAAAAACTGTGAGGTTATGCAAATATCCTAATTGTGAACGAAACAGTGTAATAGGGCGTTTTTTAATACAAGTGCGAATGTTAGGTTAGGTTAAGATATGAACCGTCGTAAAACCGCATTAATCAATGTCACTTAGAGAGATGTAGTGTTTTTCACCATTACAAGTCGGGAACTGCGATATCTAATGTGAAAGCGCTCGCAAACGTCGTTAGGTTAGGTTAGGTTAGGTTAGGTTAGGTTAGGTTAGGTTAGGTTAGGTTTGGTTAGGTTAGGTTAGGTTAGGTTAGGGTATGTTAGGTAAGGTTTGGTTAGGTTAGGTTAGGTTAGGTTGGTTTAGGTAAGGTTAGGTTAGGTTAAGATATGAACCGCGCTAAAACCGCGTTAAACAATGTCACTTAGTGAGATGCTGTGTTTTTCACCATTACAAGTCGGGAACTGCGATATCTAATGTGAAAGCGCATGAAACCGTCGTAATTTTGTAGAAAACATTGTAAAGTAGCGAATAAAACGTTTTCTAACGATAGAAGTGCGAAGGTTCGGTTAGTTTGAGTTGTTAGTTTAAGCTAGGTAGCGTCGTGAAACCACCAAAAACGACGTCATCTAACGAGATAGTGTTGTTTTAATGCGAGTACGAAACTGCGACAGGTAAAATGTTGTGAAAGCACTCAAAACGGCATGAACAAGCCAAATACTGCGTGTTGTACCGTTACAAGTGCGAAACTGCTATGTTGTGACATTCTCGGTAAAGCGCATGCAAGTATCGTGAAACCTTAAAGAACGATGTCATTTAGCGAGATACAGCGTTCTGTACTGTAATAAGTTGGTGAAAAACTGTGAGGTTATGCAAATATCCTAATTGTGAACGAAACAGTGTAATAGAGCGTTTTTTAATACAAGTGCGAATGTTAGGTTAGGTTAAGATATGAACCGTCGTAAAACCGCATTAATCAATGTCACTTAGAGAGATGCAGTGTTTTTCACCATTACAAGTCGGGAACTGCGATATCTAATGTGAAAGCGCTCGCAAACGTCGTTAGGTTAGGTTAGGTTAGGTTAGGTTAGGTTAGGTTAGGTTAGGTTAGGTTACGTTAGGTTAGGTTAGGTTAGGTTTGGTTAGGTTAGGTTAGGTTAGGTTAGGTTAGGTTAGGGTATGTTAGGTAAGGTTTGGTTAGGTTAGGTTAGGTTAGGTTGGTTTAGGTAAGGTTAGGTTAGGTTAAGATATGAACCGCGCTAAAACCGCGTTAAACAATGTCACTTAGTGAGATGCTGTGTTTTTCACCATTACAAGTCGGGAACTGCGATATCTAATGTGAAAGCGCATGAAACCGTCGTAATCTTGTAGAAAACATTGTAAAGTAGCGAATAAAACGTTTTCTAACGACAGAAGTGCGAAGGTTCGGTTAGTTTGAGTTATGTTAGTTTAAGCTAGGTAACGTCGTGAAACCACCAAAAACGACGTCATCTAACGAGATAGTGTTGTTTTAATGCGAGTACGAAACTGCGACAGGTAAAATGTTGTGAAAGCACTCAAAACGGCATGAACAAGCCAAATACTGCGTGTTGTACCGTTACAAGTGCGAAACTGCTATGTTGTGACATTCTCGGTAAAGCGCATGCAAGTATCGTGAAACCTTAAAGAACGATGTCATTTAGCGATATACAGCGTTCTGTACTGTAATAAGTTGGTGAGAAACTGTGAGGTCAAGCAAATATCGTAATTGTGAACGAAACAGTGTAATTGAGCGTCTTTAGATACAAGTGCGAATGTTAGGTTAGATTGACATATCAACCGTCGTAAAACCGCATTAAACAATGTCACTTAGTGAGATGTAGTGTTTTTCAACATTACAAGTCGGGAACTACGATATCTAATGTGAAAGCGCATGAAACCGTCGTAATCTTGTAGAAAACATTGTAAAGTTGCGAGTAAACGTTTTCTAACGATAGAAGTGCGAAGGTTAGGTTAGGTTAGGTTAGTTTAAGCTAGGTAGCGTCGTGAATCTACCAAAAACGACGTCATCTAACGAGATAGTGTTGTTTTATTGCGAGTATTAAACTGCGATAGGTAAAATGTTGTGAATGCACACAAAACGGCATGAACAAGCCAAATACTGCGTGTTCTACCGTTACAAGTGCGAAACTGCTATATTGTGATATTCTCGTTAAAGCGCATGCAAGCATCGTGAAACCTTAAAGAACGAAGTCATTTAGCGAGATACAGCGTTCTGTACTGCAATAAGTTGGTGAAAAACTGTGAGGTTATGCAAATATCGTAATTGTGAACGAAACAGTGTAATAGAGCGTTTTTCAATACAAGTACGAATGTTAGGTTAGGTTAAGATATGAACCGTCGTAAAACCGCATTAAACAATGTCACTTAGTGAGATGCAGTGTTTTTCACCATTACAAGTTGGGAACTGCGATATCTAATGAGAAAGCACTTGCAAACGTTCGTTAGGTTAGGTTAGGTTAGGTTAGGTTAGGTTAGGTTACGTTAGGTTTGGTTTGGTTAGGTTAGGTTAGGTTAGGTTATGTTAGGTTAGGTTGGGTTAGGGTAGGCTAGGTTACGTTAGGGTAAGGTATGAACCGTCGTAAAACCGCAATAAACAATGTCACTTTGTGAGATGCAGTGTTTTTCACCTTTACAAGTTGGGAACTGCGGTATCTAATGTGAAAGCGCTTGAAACCGTCGTAATGTTGTAGAAAGCAATGTAAAGTAGCGAGTAAAACGTTTTCTAACGATAGAAGTGCGAAGGTTATGTTAGGTTGAGTTATGTTAGTTTAAGCTAGGTAGCGTCGTGAAACCACCAAAAACGACGTCATCTAACGAGATAGTGTTGTTTTATTGCGAGTACGAAACTGCGATAGGTAAAATGTTGTGAAAGCACACAAAACGGCATGAACAAGCCAAATACTGCGTGTTGTACCGTTACAAGTGCGAAACTGCTATGTTGTGACATTCTCGGTAAAGCGCATGCAAGTATCGTGAAACCTTAAAGAACGATGTCATTTAGCGAGATACAGCGTTCTGTACTGTAATAAGTTGGTGAGAAACTGTGAGGTCAAGCAAATATCGTAATTGTGAACGAAACAGTGTAATTGAGCGTCATTAGATACAAGTGCGAATGTTAGGTTAGGTTGACATATCAACCGTCGTAAAACCGCATTAAACAATGTCACTTAGTGAGATGTAGTGTTTTTCAACATTACAAGTCGGGAACTACGATATCTAATGTGAAAGCGCATGAAACCGTCGTAATCTTGTAGAAAACATTGTAAAGTGGCGAGTAAAACGTTTTCTAACGATAGAAGTGCGACGGTTAGGTTAGGTTAGGTTAGTTTAAGCTAGGTAGCGTCGTGAAACTACCAAAAACGACGTCATCTAACGAGATAGTGTTGTTTTATAGCGAGTATTAAACTGCGATAGGTGAAATGTTGTGAAAGCACACAAAATGGCATGAACAAGCCAAATACTGCGTGTTCTACCGTTACAAGTGCGAAACTGCTATATTGTGATATTCTCGTTAAAGCGCATGCAAGCATCGTGAAACCTTAAAGAACAATGTCATTTAGCGAGATACAGCGTTCTGTACTGCAATAAGTTGGTGAAAAACTGTGAGGTTATGCAAATATCCTAATTGTGAACGAAACAGTGTAATAGAGCGTTTTTTAATACAAGTGCGAATGTTAGGTTAGGTTAAGATATGAACCGTCGTAAAACCGCATTAATCAATGTCACTTAGTGAGATGCAGTGTTTTTCACCATTACAAGTCGGGAACTGCGATATATAATGTGAAAGCGCTTGCAAACGTCGTTAGGTTAGGTTAGGTTAGGTTAGGTTACGTTAGGTTAGGTTAGGTTAGGTTTGGTTAGGTTAGGTTAGGTTAGGTTAGGTTAGGGTATGTTAGGTAAGGTTTGGTTAGGTTAGGTTAGGTTAGGTTGGTTTAGGTAAGGTTAGGTTAGGTTAAGATATGAACCGCGCTAAAACCGCGTTAAACAATGTCACTTAGTGAGATGCAGTGTTTTTCACCATTACAAGTCGGGAACTGCGATATCTAATGTGAAAGCGCATGAAACCGTCGTAATCTTGTAGAAAACATTGTAAAGTAGCGAATAAAACGTTTTCTAACGATAGAAGTGCGAAGGTTCGGTTAGTTTGAGTTATGTTAGTTTAAGCTAGGTAGCGTCGTGAAACTACCAAAAACGACGTCATCTAACGAGATAGTGTTGTTTTAATGCGAGTACGAAACTGCGACAGGTAAAATGTTGTGAAAGCACTCAAAACGGCATGAACAAGCCAAATACTGCGTGTTGTACCGTTACAAGTGCGAAACTGCTATGTTGTGACATTCTCGGTAAAGCGCATGCAAGTATCGTGAAACCTTAAAGAACGATGTCATTTAGCGAGATACAGCGTTCTGTACTGTAATAAGTTGGTGAGAAACTGTGAGGTCAAGCAAATATCGTAATTGTGAACGAAACAGTGTAATTGAGCGTCTTTAGATACAAGTGCGAATGTTAGGTTAGGTTGACATATCAACCGTCGTAAAACCGCATTAAACAATGTCACTTAGTGAGATGTAGTGTTTTTCAACATTACAAGTCGGGAACTACGATATCTAATGTGAAAGCGCATGAAACCGTCGTAATCTTGTAGAAAACATTGTAAAGTTGCGAGTAAACGTTTTCTAACGATAGAAGTGCGAAAGTTAGGTTAGGTTAGGTTAGTTTAAGCTATGTAGCGTCGTGAATCTACCAAAAACGACGTCATCTAACGAGATAGTGTTGTTTTATTGCGAGTATTAAACTGCGATAGGTAAAATGTTGTGAATGCACACAAAACGGCATGAACAAGCCAAATACTGCGTGTTCTACCGTTACAAGTGCGAAACTGCTATATTGTGATATTCTCGTTAAAGCGCATGCAAGCATCGTGAAACCTTAAAGAACGATGTCATTTAGCGAGATACAGCGTTCTGTACTGCAATAAGTTGGTGAAAAACTGTGAGGTTATGCAAATATCGTAATTGTGAACGAAACAGTGTAATAGGGCGTTTTTCAATACAAGTACGAATGTTAGGTTAGGTTAAGATATGAACCGTCGTAAAACCGCATTAAACAATGTCACTTAGTGAGATGCAGTGTTTTTCACCATTACAAGTTGGGAACTGCGATATCTAATGTGAAAGCACTTGCAAACGTCGTTAGGTTAGGTTAGGTTAGGTTAGGTTAGGTTACGTTAGGTTAGGTTTGGTTAGGTTAGGTTAGGTTAGGTTAGGTTAGGTTATGTTAGGTTAGGTTGGGTTAGGTTAGGTTAGGTTACGTTAGGTTAAGGTATGAACCGTCGTAAAACCGCAATAAACAATGTCACTTAGTGAGATGCAGTGTTTTTCACCTTTACAAGTTGAGAACTGCGATATCTAATGTGAAAGCGCTTGAAACCGTCGTAATGTTGTAGAAAGCAATGTAAAGTAGCGAGTAAAACGTTTTCTAACGATAGAAGTGCGAAGGTTATGTTAGGTTGAGTTATGTTAGTTTAAGCTAGGTAGCGTCGTGAAACCACCAAAAACGACGTCATCTAACGAGATAGTGTTGTTTTATTGCGAGTACGAAACTGCGATAGGTAAAATGTTGTGAAAGCACACAAAACGGCATGAACAAGCCAAATACTGCGTGTTGTACCGTTACAAGTGCGAAACTGCTATGTTGTGACATTCTCGGTAAAGCGCATGCAAGTATCGTGAAACCTTAAAGAACGATGTCATTTAGCGAGATACAGCGTTCTGTACTGTAATAAGTTGGTGAGAAACTGTGAGGTCAAGCAAATATCGTAATTGTGAACGAAACAGTGTAATTGAGCGTCATTAGATACAAGTGCGAATGTTAGGTTAGGTTGACATATCAACCGTCGTAAAACCGCATTAAACAATGTCACTTAGTGAGATGTAGTGTTTTTCAACATTACAAGTCGGGAACTACGATATCTAATGTGAAAGCGCATGAAACCGTCGTAATCTTGTAGAAAACATTGTAAAGTGGCGAGTAAAACGTTTTCTAACGATAGAAGTGCGACGGTTAGGTTAGGTTAGGTTAGTTTAAGCTAGGTAGCGTCGTGAAACTACCAAAAACGACGTCATCTAACGAGATAGTGTTGTTTTATAGCGAGTATTAAACTGCGATAGGTGAAATGTTGTGAAAGCACACAAAATGGCATGAACAAGCCAAATACTGCGTGTTCTACCGTTACAAGTGCGAAACTGCTATATTGTGATATTCTCGTTAAAGCGCATGCAAGCATCGTGAAACCTTAAAGAACAATGTCATTTAGCGAGATACAGCGTTCTGTACTGCAATAAGTTGGTGAAAAACTGTGAGGTTATGCAAATATCCTAATTGTGAACGAAACAGTGTAATAGAGCGTTTTTTAATACAAGTGCGAATGTTAGGTTAGGTTAAGATATGAACCGTCGTAAAACCGCATTAATCAATGTCACTTAGTGAGATGCAGTGTTTTTCACCATTACAAGTCGGGAACTGCGATATCTAATGTGAAAGCGCTTGCAAACGTCGTTAGGTTAGGTTAGGTTAGGTTAGGTTACGTTAGGTTAGGTTAGGTTAGGTTTGGTTAGGTTAGGTTAGGTTAGGTTAGGTTAGGGTATGTTAGGTAAGGTTTGGTTAGGTTAGGTTAGGTTAGGTTGGTTTAGGTAAGGTTAGGTTAGGTTAAGATATGAACCGCGCTAAAACCGCGTTAAACAATGTCACTTAGTGAGATGCAGTGTTTTTCACCATTACAAGTCGGGAACTGCGATATCTAATGTGAAAGCGCATGAAACCGTCGTAATCTTGTAGAAAACATTGTAAAGTAGCGAATAAAACGTTTTCTAACGATAGAAGTGCGAAGGTTCGGTTAGTTTGAGTTATGTTAGTTTAAGCTAGGTAGCGTCGTGAAACTACCAAAAACGACGTCATCTAACGAGATAGTGTTGTTTTAATGCGAGTACGAAACTGCGACAGGTAAAATGTTGTGAAAGCACTCAAAACGGCATGAACAAGCCAAATACTGCGTGTTGTACCGTTACAAGTGCGAAACTGCTATGTTGTGACATTCTCGGTAAAGCGCATGCAAGTATCGTGAAACCTTAAAGAACGATGTCATTTAGCGAGATACAGCGTTCTGTACTGTAATAAGTTGGTGAGAAACTGTGAGGTCAAGCAAATATCGTAATTGTGAACGAAACAGTGTAATTGAGCGTCTTTAGATACAAGTGCGAATGTTAGGTTAGGTTGACATATCAACCGTCGTAAAACCGCATTAAACAATGTCACTTAGTGAGATGTAGTGTTTTTCAACATTACAAGTCGGGAACTACGATATCTAATGTGAAAGCGCATGAAACCGTCGTAATCTTGTAGAAAACATTGTAAAGTTGCGAGTAAACGTTTTCTAACGATAGAAGTGCGAAAGTTAGGTTAGGTTAGGTTAGTTTAAGCTATGTAGCGTCGTGAATCTACCAAAAACGACGTCATCTAACGAGATAGTGTTGTTTTATTGCGAGTATTAAACTGCGATAGGTTAAATGTTGTGAATGCACACAAAACGGCATGAACAAGCCAAATACTGTGTGTTCTACCGTTACAAGTGCGAAACTGCTATATTGTGATATTCTCGTTAAAGCGCATGCAAGCATCGTGAAACCTTAAAGAACGATGTCATTTAGCGAGATACAGCGTTCTGTACTGCAATAAGTTGGTGAAAAACTGTGAGGTTATGCAAATATCGTAATTGTGAACGAAACAGTGTAATAGGGCGTTTTTCAATACAAGTACGAATGTTAGGTTAGGTTAAGATATGAACCGTCGTAAAACCGCATTAAACAATGTCACTTAGTGAGATGCAGTGTTTTTCACCATTACAAGTTGGGAACTGCGATATCTAATGTGAAAGCACTTGCAAACGTCGTTAGGTTAGGTTAGGTTAGGTTAGGTTAGGTTACGTTAGGTTAGGTTTGGTTAGGTTAGGTTAGGTTAGGTTAGGTTATGTTAGGTTAGGTTGGGTTAGGTTAGGTTAGGTTACGTTAGGTTAAGGTATGAACCGTCGTAAAACCGCAATAAACAATGTCACTTAGTGAGATGCAGTGTTTTTCACCTTTACAAGTTGAGAACTGCGATATCTAATGTGAAAGCGCTTGAAACCGTCGTAATGTTGTAGAAAGCAATGTAAAGTAGCGAGTAAAACGTTTTCTAACGATAGAAGTGCGAAGGTTATGTTAGGTTGAGTTATGTTAGTTTAAGCTAGGTAGCGTCGTGAAACCACCAAAAACGACGTCATCTAACGAGATAGTGTTGTTTTATTGCGAGTACGAAACTGCGATAGGTAAAATGTTGTGAAAGCACACAAAACGGCATGAACAAGCCAAATACTGCGTGTTGTACCGTTACAAGTGCGAAACTGCTATGTTGTGACATTCTCGGTAAAGCGCATGCAAGTATCGTGAAACCTTAAAGAACGATGTCATTTAGCGAGATACAGCGTTCTGTACTGTAATAAGTTGGTGAGAAACTGTGAGGTCAAGCAAATATCGTAATTGTGAACGAAACAGTGTAATTGAGCGTCTTTAGATACAAGTGCGAATGTTAGGTTAGGTTGACATATCAACCGTCGTAAAACCGCATTAAACAATGTCACTTAGTGAGATGTAGTGTTTTTCAACATTACAAGTCGGGAACTACGATATCTAATGTGAAAGCGCATGAAACCGTCGTAATCTTGTAGAAAACATTGTAAAGTGGCGAGTAAAACGTTTTCTAACGATAGAAGTGCGACGGTTAGGTTAGGTTAGGTTAGTTTAAGCTAGGTAGCGTCGTGAAACTACCAAAAACGACGTCATCTAACGAGATAGTGTTGTTTTATAGCGAGTATTAAACTGCGATAGGTGAAATGTTGTGAAAGCACACAAAACGGCATGAACAAGCCAAATACTGCGTGTTCTACCGTTACAAGTGCGAAACTGCTATATTGTGATATTCTCGTTAAAGCGCATGCAAGCATCGTGAAACCTTAAAGAACAATGTCATTTAGCGAGATACAGCGTTCTGTACTGCAATAAGTTGGTGAAAAACTGTGAGGTTATGCAAATTTCCTAATTGTGAACGAAACAGTGTAATAGAGCGTTTTTTAATACAAGTGCGAATGTTAGGTTAGGTTAAGATATGAACCGTCGTAAAACCGCATTAAACAATGTCACTTAGTGAGATGCAGTGTTTTTCACCATTACAAGTTGGGAACTGCGATATCTAATGTGAAAGCACTTGCAAACGTCGTTAGGTTAGGTTAGGTTAGGTTAGGTTAGGTTACGTTAGGTTAGGTTTGGTTAGGTTAGGTTAGGTTAGGTTATGTTAGGTTAGGTTGGGTTAGGTTAGGTTAGGTTACGTTAGGTTAAGGTATGAACCGTCGTAAAACCGCAATAAACAATGTCACTTAGTGAGATGCAGTGTTTTTCACCTTTACAAGTTGGGAACTGCGATATCTAATGTGAAAGCGCTTGAAACCGTCGTAATGTTGTAGAAAGCAATGTAAAGTAGCGAGTAAAACGTTTTCTAACGATAGAAGTGCGAAGGTTATGTTAGGTTGAGTTATGTTAGTTTAAGCTAGGTAGCGTCGTGAAACCACGAAAAACGACGTCATCTAACGAGATAGTGTTGTTTTATTGCGAGTACGAAACTGCGATAGGTAAAATGTTGTGAAAGCACACAAAACGGCATGAACAAGCCAAATACTGCGTGTTGTACCGTTACAAGTGCGAAACTGCTATGTTGTGACATTCTCGGTAAAGCGCATGCAAGTATCGTGAAACCTTAAAGAACGATGTCATTTAGCGAGATACAGCGTTCTGTACTGTAATAAGTTGGTGAGAAAACTGTGAGGTCAAGCAAATATCGTAATTGTGAACGAAACAGTGTAATTGAGCGTCATTAGATACAAGTGCGAATGTTAGGTTAGGTTGACATATCAACCGTCGTAAAACCGCATTAAACAATGTCACTTAGTGAGATGTAGTGTTTTTCAACATTACAAGTCGGGAACTACGATATCTAATGTGAAAGCGCATGAAACCGTCGTAATCTTGTAGAAAACATTGTAAAGTGGCGAGTAAAACGTTTTCTAACGATAGAAGTGCGACGGTTAGGTTAGGTTAGGTTAGTTTAAGCTAGGTAGCGTCGTGAAACTACCAAAAACGACGTCATCTAACGAGATAGTGTTGTTTTATAGCGAGTATTAAACTGCGATAGGTGAAATGTTGTGAAAGCACACAAAATGGCATGAACAAGCCAAATACTGCGTGTTCTACCGTTACAAGTGCGAAACTGCTATATTGTGATATTCTCGTTAAAGCGCATGCAAGCATCGTGAAACCTTAAAGAACAATGTCATTTAGCGAGATACAGCGTTCTGTACTGCAATAAGTTGGTGAAAAACTGTGAGGTTATGCAAATATCCTAATTGTGAACGAAACAGTGTAATAGAGCGTTTTTTAATACAAGTGCGAATGTTAGGTTAGGTTAAGATATGAACCGTCGTAAAACCGCATTAATCAATGTCACTTAGTGAGATGCAGTGTTTTTCACCATTACAAGTCGGGAACTGCGATATCTAATGTGAAAGCGCTTGCAAACGTCGTTAGGTTAGGTTAGGTTAGGTTAGGTTACGTTAGGTTAGGTTAGGTTAGGTTTGGTTAGGTTAGGTTAGGTTAGGTTAGGGTATGTTAGGTAAGGTTTGGTTAGGTTAGGTTAGGTTAGGTTGGTTTAGGTAAGGTTAGGTTAGGTTAAGATATGAACCGCGCTAAAACCACGTTAAACAATGTCATTTAGTGAGATGCTGTGTTTTTCACCATTAAAAGTCGGGAACTGCAATATCTAATGTGAAAGCGCATGAAACCGTCGTAATCTTGTAGAAAACATTGTAAAGTAGCGAATAAAACGTTTTCTAACGATAGAAGTGCGAAGGTTCGGTTAGTTTGAGTTATGTTAGTTTAAGCTAGGTAGCGTCGTGAAACCACCAAAACGACGTTATCTAACGAGATAGTGTTGTTTTAATGCGAGTACGAAACTGCGACAGGTAAAATGTTGTGAAAGCACTCAAAACGGCATGAACAAGCCAAATACTGCGTGTTGTACCGTTACAAGTGCGAAACTGCTATGTTGTGACATTCTCGGTAAAGCGCATGCAAGTATCGTGAAACCTTAAAGAACGATGTCATTTAGCGAGATACAGCGTTCTGTACTGTAAAAAGTTGGTGAGAAACAGTGAGGTCAAGCAAATATTGTAATTGTGAACGAAACAGTGTAATTGAGCGTCTTTAGATACAAGTGCGAATGTTAGGTTAGGTTGACATATCAACCGTCGTAAAACCGCATTAAACAATGTCACTTAGTGAGATGTAGTGTTTTTCAAGATTACAAGTCGGGAACTACGATATCTAATGTGAAAGCGCATGAAACCGTCGTAATCTTGTAGAAAACATTGTAAAGTTGCGAGTAAACGTTTTCTAACGATAGAAGTGCGAAGGTTAGGTTAGGTTAGGTTAGTTTAAGCTAGGTAGCGTCGTGAAACTACCAAAAACGACGTCATCTAACGAGATAGTGTTGTTTTGTAGCGAGTATTAAACTGCGATAGGTGAAATGTTGTGAAAGCACACAAAACGGCATGAACAAGCCAAATACTGCGTGTTCTACCGTTACAAGTGCGAAACTGCTATATTGTGATATTCTCGTTAAAGCGCATGCAAGCATCGTGAAACCTTAAAGAACAATGTCATTTTAGCGAGATACAGCGTTCTGTACTGCAATAAGTTGGTGAAAAACTGTGAGGTTATGCAAATATCCTAATTGTGAACGAAACAGTGTAATAGAGCGTTTTTTAATACAAGTGCGAATGTTAGGTTAGGTTAAGTTATGAACCGTCGTAAAACCGCATTAATCAATGTCACTTAGTGAGATGCAGTGTTTTTCACCATTACAAGTCGGGAACTGCGATATCTAATGTGAAAGCGCTCGCAAACGTCGTTAGGTTAGGTTAGGTTAGGTTAGGTTAGGTTAGGTTACGTTAGGTTAGGTTAGGTTAGGTTTGGTTAGGTTAGGTTAGGTTAGGTTAGGTTAGGGTATGTTAGGTAAGGTTTGGTTAGGTTAGGTTAGGTTAGGTTGGTTTAGGTAAGGTTAGGTTAGGTTGATATGAACCGCGCTAAAACCGCATTAAACAATGTCACTTAGTGAGATGCTGGTTTTTTCACCATTACAAGTCGGGAACTGCGATATCTAATGTGGAAGCGCATGAAACCGTCGTAATCTTGTAGAAAACATTGTAAAGTAGCGAATAAAACGTTTTCTAACGATAGAAGTGCGAAGGTTCGGTTAGTTTGAGTTATGTTGGTTTAAGCTAGGTAGCGTCGTGAAACCACCAAAAACGACGTCATCTAACGAGATAGTGTTGTTTTAATGCGAGTACGAAACTGCGACAGGTAAAATGTTGTGAAAGCACTCAAAACGGCATGAACAAGCCAAATACTGCATGTTGTACCGTTACAAGTGCGAAACTGCTATGTTGTGACATTCTCGGTAAAGCGCATGCAAGTATCGTGAAACCTTAAAGAACGATGTCATTTAGCGAGATACAGCGTTCTGTACTGTAATAAGTTGGTGAGAAACTGTGAGGTCAAGCAAATATCGTAATTGTGAACGAAACAGTGTAATTGAGCGTTTTTCAATACAAGTACGAATGTTAGGTTAGGTTAAGATATGAACCGTCGTAAAACCGCATTAAACAATGTCACTTAGTGAGATGCAGTGTTTTTCACCATTACAAGTTGGGAACTGCGATATCTAATGTGAAAGCACTTGCAAACGTCGTTAGGTTAGGTTAGGTTAGGTTAGGTTTGGTTAGGTTAGGTTAGGTTAGGTTATGTTAGGTTAGGTTGGGTTTGGTTAGGTTAGGTTACGTTAGGTTAAGGTATGAACCGTCGTAAAACCGCAATAAACAATGTCACTTAGTGAGATGCAGTGTTTTTCACCTTTACAAGTTGGGAACTGCGATATCTAATGCGAAAGCGCTTGAAACCGTCGTAATGTTGTAGAAAGCAATGTAAAGTAGCGAGTAAAACGTTTTCTAACGATAGAAGTGCGAAGGTTATGTTAGGTTGAGTTATGTTAGTTTAAGCTAGGTAGCGTCGTGAAACCACCAAAAACGACGTCATCTAACGAGATAGTGTTGTTTTATTGCGAGTACGAAACTGCGAAAGGTAAAATGTTGTGAAAGCACACAAAACGGCATGAACAAGCCAAATACTGCGTGTTGTACAGTTACAAGTGCGAAAGTGCTATGTTGTGACATTCTCGGTAAAGCGCATGCAAGTATCGTGAAACCTTAAAGAACGATGTCATTTAGCGAGATACAGCGTTCTGTACTGTAATAAGTTGGTGAGAAACTGTGAGGTCAAGCAAATATCGTAATTGTGAACGAAACAGTGTAATTGAGCGTCTTTAGATACAAGTGCGAATGTTAGGTTAGGTTGACATATCAACCGTCGTAAAACCGCATTAAACAATGTCACTTAGTGAGATGTAGTGTTTTTCAACATTACAAGTCGGGAACTACGATATCTAATGTGAAAGCGCATGAAACCGTCGTAATCTTGTAGAAAACATTGTAAAGTGGCGAGTAAAACGTTTTCTAACGATAGAAGTGCGACGGTTAGGTTAGGTTAGGTTAGTTTAAGCTAGGTAGCGTCGTGAAACTACCAAAAACGACGTCATCTAACGAGATAGTGTTGTTTTATAGCGAGTATTAAACTGCGATAGGTGAAATGTTGTGAAAGCACACAAAATGGCATGAACAAGCCAAATACTGCGTGTTCTACCGTTACAAGTGCGAAACTGCTATATTGTGATATTCTCGTTAAAGCGCATGCAAGCATCGTGAAACCTTAAAGAACAATGTCATTTAGCGAGATACAGCGTTCTGTACTGCAATAAGTTGGTGAAAAACTGTGAGGTTATGCAAATATCCTAATTGTGAACGAAACAGTGTAATAGAGCGTTTTTTAATACAAGTGCGAATGTTAGGTTAGGTTAAGATATGAACCGTCGTAAAACCGCATTAATCAATGTCACTTAGTGAGATGCAGTGTTTTTCACCATTACAAGTCGGGAACTGCGATATCTAATGTGAAAGCGCTTGCAAACGTCGTTAGGTTAGGTTAGGTTAGGTTAGGTTACGTTAGGTTAGGTTAGGTTAGGTTTGGTTAGGTTAGGTTAGGTTAGGTTAGGGTATGTTAGGTAAGGTTTGGTTAGGTTAGGTTAGGTTAGGTTGGTTTAGGTAAGGTTAGGTTAGGTTAAGATATGAACCGCGCTAAAACCACGTTAAACAATGTCATTTAGTGAGATGCTGTGTTTTTCACCATTAAAAGTCGGGAACTGCAATATCTAATGTGAAAGCGCATGAAACCGTCGTAATCTTGTAGAAAACATTGTAAAGTAGCGAATAAAACGTTTTCTAACGATAGAAGTGCGAAGGTTCGGTTAGTTTGAGTTATGTTAGTTTAAGCTAGGTAGCGTCGTGAAACCACCAAAAACGACGTTATCTAACGAGATAGTGTTGTTTTAATGCGAGTACGAAACTGCGACAGGTAAAATGTTGTGAAAGCACTCAAAACGGCATGAACAAGCCAAATACTGCGTGTTGTACCGTTACAAGTGCGAAACTGCTATGTTGTGACATTCTCGGTAAAGCGCATGCAAGTATCGTGAAACCTTAAAGAACGATGTCATTTAGCGAGATACAGCGTTCTGTACTGTAAAAAGTTGGTGAGAAACAGTGAGGTCAAGCAAATATTGTAATTGTGAACGAAACAGTGTAATTGAGCGTCTTTAGATACAAGTGCGAATGTTAGGTTAGGTTGACATATCAACCGTCGTAAAACCGCATTAAACAATGTCACTTAGTGAGATGTAGTGTTTTTCAAGATTACAAGTCGGGAACTACGATATCTAATGTGAAAGCGCATGAAACCGTCGTAATCTTGTAGAAAACATTGTAAAGTTGCGAGTAAACGTTTTCTAACGATAGAAGTGCGAAGGTTAGGTTAGGTTAGGTTAGTTTAAGCTAGGTAGCGTCGTGAAACTACCAAAAACGACGTCATCTAACGAGATAGTGTTGTTTTGTAGCGAGTATTAAACTGCGATAGGTGAAATGTTGTGAAAGCACACAAAACGGCATGAACAAGCCAAATACTGCGTGTTCTACCGTTACAAGTGCGAAACTGCTATATTGTGATATTCTCGTTAAAGCGCATGCAAGCATCGTGAAACCTTAAAGAACAATGTCATTTTAGCGAGATACAGCGTTCTGTACTGCAATAAGTTGGTGAAAAACTGTGAGGTTATGCAAATATCCTAATTGTGAACGAAACAGTGTAATAGAGCGTTTTTTAATACAAGTGCGAATGTTAGGTTAGGTTAAGTTATGAACCGTCGTAAAACCGCATTAATCAATGTCACTTAGTGAGATGCAGTGTTTTTCACCATTACAAGTCGGGAACTGCGATATCTAATGTGAAAGCGCTCGCAAACGTCGTTAGGTTAGGTTAGGTTAGGTTAGGTTAGGTTAGGTTACGTTAGGTTAGGTTAGGTTAGGTTTGGTTAGGTTAGGTTAGGTTAGGTTAGGTTAGGGTATGTTAGGTAAGGTTTGGTTAGGTTAGGTTAGGTTAGGTTGGTTTAGGTAAGGTTAGGTTAGGTTGATATGAACCGCGCTAAAACCGCATTAAACAATGTCACTTAGTGAGATGCTGGTTTTTTCACCATTACAAGTCGGGAACTGCGATATCTAATGTGGAAGCGCATGAAACCGTCGTAATCTTGTAGAAAACATTGTAAAGTAGCGAATAAAACGTTTTCTAACGATAGAAGTGCGAAGGTTCGGTTAGTTTGAGTTATGTTGGTTTAAGCTAGGTAGCGTCGTGAAACCACCAAAAACGACGTCATCTAACGAGATAGTGTTGTTTTAATGCGAGTACGAAACTGCGACAGGTAAAATGTTGTGAAAGCACTCAAAACGGCATGAACAAGCCAAATACTGCATGTTGTACCGTTACAAGTGCGAAACTGCTATGTTGTGACATTCTCGGTAAAGCGCATGCAAGTATCGTGAAACCTTAAAGAACGATGTCATTTAGCGAGATACAGCGTTCTGTACTGTAATAAGTTGGTGAGAAACTGTGAGGTCAAGCAAATATCGTAATTGTGAACGAAACAGTGTAATTGAGCGTTTTTCAATACAAGTACGAATGTTAGGTTAGGTTAAGATATGAACCGTCGTAAAACCGCATTAAACAATGTCACTTAGTGAGATGCAGTGTTTTTCACCATTACAAGTTGGGAACTGCGATATCTAATGTGAAAGCACTTGCAAACGTCGTTAGGTTAGGTTAGGTTAGGTTAGGTTTGGTTAGGTTAGGTTAGGTTAGGTTATGTTAGGTTAGGTTGGGTTTGGTTAGGTTAGGTTACGTTAGGTTAAGGTATGAACCGTCGTAAAACCGCAATAAACAATGTCACTTAGTGAGATGCAGTGTTTTTCACCTTTACAAGTTGGGAACTGCGATATCTAATGCGAAAGCGCTTGAAACCGTCGTAATGTTGTAGAAAGCAATGTAAAGTAGCGAGTAAAACGTTTTCTAACGATAGAAGTGCGAAGGTTATGTTAGGTTGAGTTATGTTAGTTTAAGCTAGGTAGCGTCGTGAAACCACCAAAAACGACGTCATCTAACGAGATAGTGTTGTTTTATTGCGAGTACGAAACTGCGAAAGGTAAAATGTTGTGAAAGCACACAAAACGGCATGAACAAGCCAAATACTGCGTGTTGTACAGTTACAAGTGCGAAAGTGCTATGTTGTGACATTCTCGGTAAAGCGCATGCAAGTATCGTGAAACCTTAAAGAACGATGTCATTTAGCGAGATACAGCGTTCTGTACTGTAATAAGTTGGTGAGAAACTGTGAGGTCAAGCAAATATCGTAATTGTGAACGAAACAGTGTAATTGAGCGTCTTTAGATACAAGTGCGAATGTTAGGTTAGGTTGACATATCAACCGTCGTAAAACCGCATTAAACAATGTCACTTAGTGAGATGTAGTGTTTTTCAACATTACAAGTCGGGAACTACGATATCTAATGTGAAAGCGCATGAAACCGTCGTAATCTTGTAGAAAACATTGTAAAGTGGCGAGTAAACCGTTTTCTAACGATAGAAGTGCGACGGTTAGGTTAGGTTAGGTTAGTTTAAGCTAGGTAGCGTCGTGAAACTACCAAAAACGACGTCATCTAACGAGATAGTGTTGTTTTATAGCGAGTATTAAACTGCGATAGGTGAAATGTTGTGAAAGCACACAAAACGGCATGAACAAGCCAAATACTGCGTGTTCTACCGTTACAAGTGCGAAACTGCTATATTGTGATATTCTCGTTAAAGCGCATGCAAGCATCGTGAAACCTTAAAGAACAATGTAATTTAGCGAGATACAGCGTTCTGTACTGCAATAAGTTGGTGAAAAACTGTGAGGTTATGCAAATATCCTAATTGTGAACGAAACAGTGTAATAGAGCGTTTTTTAATACAAGTGCGAATGTTAGGTTAGGTTAAGATATGAACCGTCGTAAAACCGCATTAATCAATGTCACTTAGAGAGATGGAGTGTTTTTCACCATTACAAGTCGGGAACTGCGATATCTAATGTGAACACGCTCGCAAACGTCGTTAGGTTAGGTTAGGTTAGGTTAGGTTAGGTTAGGTTACGTTAGGTTAGGTTTGGTTAGGTTAGGTTAGGTTAGGTTATGTTAGGTTAGGTTGGGTTAGGTTAGGTTAGGTTACGTTAGGTTAAGGTATGAACCGTCGTAAAACCGCAATAAACAATGTCACTTAGTGAGATGCAGTGTTTTTCACCTTTACAAGTTGGGAACTGCGATATCTAATGCGAAAGCGCTTGAAACCGTCGTAATGTTGTAGAAAGCAATGTAAAGTAGCGAGTAAAACGTTTTCTAACGATAGAAGTGCGAAGGTTATGTTAGGTTGAGTTATGTTAGTTTAAGCTAGGTAGCGTCGTGAAACCACCAAAAACGACGTCATCTAACGAGATAGTGTTGTTTTATTGCGAGTACGAAACTGCGATAGGTAAAATGTTGTGAAAGCACACAAAACGGCATGAACAAGCCAAATACTGCTGTTGTACCGTTACAAGTGCGAAAGTGCTATGTTGTGACATTCTCGGTAAAGCGCATGCAAGTATCGTGAAACCTTAAAGAACGATGTCATTTAGCGAGATACAGCGTTCTGTACTGTAATAAGTTGGTGAGAAACTGTGAGGTCAAGCAAATATCGTAATTGTGAACGAAACAGTGTAATTGAGCGTCTTTAGATACAAGTGCGAATGTTAGGTTAGGTTGACATATCAACCGTCGTAAAACCGCAATAAACAATGTCACTTAGTGAGATGCAGTGTTTTTCACCATTACAAGTTGGGAACTGCGATATCTAATGTGAAAGCACTTGCAAACGTCGTTAGGTTAGGTTAGGTTAGGTTAGGTTAGGTTACGTTAGGTTAGGTTTGGTTAGGTTAGGTTAGGTTAGGTTATGTTAGGTTAGGTTGGGTTAGGTTAGGTTAGGTTACGTTAGGTTAAGGTATGAACCGTCGTAAAACCGCAATAAACAATGTCACTTAGTGAGATGCAGTGTTTTTCACCTTTACAAGTTGGAAACTGCGATATCTAATGTGAAAGCGCTTGAAACCGTCGTAATGTTGTAGAAAGCAATGTAGAGTAGCGAGTAAAACGTTTTCAAACGATAGAAGTGCGAAGGTTATGTTAGGTTGAGTTATGTTAGTTTAAGCTAGGTAGCGTCGTGAAACTACCAAAAACGACGTCATCAAAGAGATAGTGTTGTTTTATTGCAAGTATTAAACTGCGATAGGTAAAATGTTGTGAATGCACACAAAACGGCATGAACAAGCCAAATACTGCGTGTTCTACCGTTACAAGTGCGAAACTGCTATATTGTGATATTCTCGTTAAAGCGCATGCAAGCATCGTGTAACCTTAAAAAACGATGTCATTTAGCGAGATACAGCGTTCTGTACTGCAATAAGTTGGTGAAAAACTGTGAGGTTATGCAAATATCGTAATTGTGAACGAAACAGTGTAATAGAGCGTTTTTCAATACAAGTACGAATGTTAGGTTAGGTTAAGATATGAACCGTCGTAAAACCGCATTAAACAATGTCACTTAGTGAGATGCAGTGTTTTTCACCATTACAAGTTGGGAACTGCGATATCTAATGTGAAAGCACTTGCAAACGTCGTTAGGTTAGGTTAGGTTAGGTTAGGTTACGTTAGGTTAGGTTTGGTTAGGTTAGGTTAGGTTAGGTTATGTTAGGTTAGGTTGGGTTAGGTTAGGTTAGGTTACGTTAGGTTAAGGTATGAACCGTCGTAAAACCGCAATAAACAATGTCACTTAGTGAGATGCAGTTTTTTCACCTTTACAAGTTGGAAACTGCGATATCTAATGTGAAAGCGCTTGAAACCGTCGTAATGTTGTAGAAAGCAATGTAAAGTAGCGAGTAAAACGTTTTCAAACGATAGAAGTGCGAAGGTTATGTTAGGTTGAGTTATGTTAGTTTAAGCTAGGTAGCGTCGTGAAACCACCAAAAACGACGTCATCTAACGAGATAGTGTTGTTTTATTGCGAGTACGAAACTGCGATAGGTAAAATGTTGTGAAAGCACACAAAACGGCATGAACAAGCCAAATACTGCGTGTTGTACCGTTACAAGTGCGAAACTGCTATGTTGTGACATTCTCGGTAAAGCGCATGCAAGTATCGTGAAACCTTAAAGAACGATGTCATTTAGCGAGATACAGCGTTCTGTACTGTAATAAGTTGGTGAGAAACTGTGAGGTCAAGCAAATATCGTAATTGTGAACGAAACAGTGTAATTGAGCGTTTTTTAATATAAGTGCGATTGTTAGGTTAGGTTAAGATATGAACTGTCGTAAAACCGCATTAATCAATGTCACTTAGTGAGATGCAGTGTTTTTCACCATTACAAGTCGGGAACTGCGATATCTAATGTGAAAGCGCTTGCAAACGTCGTTAGGTTAGGTTCGGTTAGGTTAGGTTAGGTTAGGTTAGGTTAGGTTAGGTTACGTTAGGTTAGGTTAGGTTAGGTTTGGTTAGGTTAGGTTAGGTTAGGTTAGGGTATGTTAGGTAAGGTTTGGTTAGGTTAGGTTAGGTTGGTTTAGGTAAGGTTAGGTTAGGTTAAGATATGAACCGCGCTAAAACCGCGTTAAACAATGTCACTTAGTGAGATGCTGTGTTTTTCACCATTACAAGTCGGGAACTGCGATATCTAATGTGAAAGCGCATGAAACCGTCGTAATCTTGTAGAAAACATTGTAAAGTAGCGAATAAAACGTTTTCTAACGATAGAAGTGCGAAGGTTCGGTTAGTTTGAGTTATGTTAGTTTAAGCTAGGTAGCGTCGTGAAACCACCAAAAACGACGTCATCTAACGAGATAGTGTTGTTTTAATGCGAGTACGAAACTGCGACAGGTAAAATGTTGTGAAAGCACTCAAAACGGCATGAACAAGCCAAATACTGCGTGTTGTACCGTTACAAGTGCGAAACTGCTATGTTGTGACATTCTCGGTAAAGCGCATGCAAGTATCGTGAAACCTTAAAGAACGATGTCATTTAGCGAGATACAGCGTTCTGTACTGTAATAAGTTGGTGAGAAACTGTGAGGTCAAGCAAATATCGTAATTGTGAACGAAACAGTGTAATTGAGCGTCTTTAGATACAAGTGCGAATGTTAGGTTAGGTTGACATATCAACCGTCGTAAAACCGCATTAAACAATGTCACTTAGTGAGATGTAGTGTTTTTCAACATTACAAGTCGGGAACTACGATATCTAATGTGAAAGCGCATGAAACCGTCGTAATCTTGTAGAAAACATTGTAAAGTTGCGAGTAAACGTTTTCTGACGATAGAAGTGCGAAGGTTAGGTTAGGTTAGGTTAGTTTAGGCTAGGTAGCGTCGTGAAACTACCAAAAACGACGTCATCAAAGAGATAGTGTTGTTTTATTGCAAGTATTAAACTGCGATAGGTAAAATGTTGTGAATGCACACAAAACGGCATGAACAAGCCAAATACTGCGTGTTCTACCGTTACAAGTGCGAAACTGCTATATTGTGATATTCTCGTTAAAGCGCATGCAAGCATCGTGAAACCTTAAAGAACGATGTCATTAAGCGAGATACAGCGTTCTGTACTGCAATAAGTTGGTGAAAAACTGTGAGGTTATGCAAATATCCTAATTGTGAACGAAACAGTGTAATAGAGCGTTTTTTAATACAAGTGCGAATGTTAGGTTAGGTTAAGATATGAACCGTCGTAAAACCGCATTAATCAATGTCACTTAGTGAGATGCAGTGTTTTTCACCATTACAAGTGGGAACTGCGATATCTAATGTGAAAGCGCTCGCAAACGTCGTTAGGTTAGGTTAGGTTAGGTTATGTTAGGTTAGGTTGGGTTAGGTTAGGTTAGGTTACGTTAGGTTAAGGTATGAACCGTCGTAAAACCGCAGTAAACAATGTCACTTAGTGAGATGCAGTGTTTTTCACCTTTACAAGTTGGAAACTGCGATATCTAATGTGAAAGCGCTTGAAACCGTCGTAATGTTATAGAAAGCAATGTAAAGTAGCGAGTAAAACGTTTTCAAACGATAGAAGTGCGAAGGTTATGTTAGGTTGAGTTATGTTAGTTTAAGCTAGGTAGCGTCGTGAAACTACCAAAAACGACGTCATCAAAGAGATAGTGTTGTTTTATTGCAAGTATTAAACTGCGATAGGTAAAATGTTGTGAATGCACACAAAACGGCATGAACAAGCCAAATACTGCGTGTTCTACCGTTACAAGTGCGAAACTGCTATATTGTGATATTCTCGTTAAAGCGCATGCAAGCATCGTGAAACCTTAAAAAACGATGTCATTTAGCGAGATACAGCGTTCTGTACTGCAATAAGTTGGTGAAAAACTGTGAGGTTATGCAAATATTGTAATTGTGAACGAAACAGTGTAATAGAGCGTTTTTCAATACAAGTACGAATGTTAGGTTAGGTTAAGATATGAACCGTCGTAAAACCGCATTAAACAATGTCACTTAGTGAGATGCAGTGTTTTTCACCATTACAAGTTGGGAACTGCGATATCTAATGTGAAAGCACTTGCAAACGTCGTTAGGTTAGGTTAGGCTAGGTTAGGTTAGGTTACGTTAGGTTAGGTTTGGTTAGGTTAGGTTAGGTTAGGTTATGTTAGGTTAGGTTGGGTTAGGTTAGGTTAGGTTACGTTAGGTTAAGGTATGAACCGTCGTAAAACAGCAATAAACAACGTCACTTAGTGAGATGCAGTGTTTTTCACCTTTACAAGTTGGAAACTGCGATATCTAATGTGAAAGCGCTTGAAACCGCCGTAATGTTGTAGAAAGCAATGTAAAGTAGCGAGTAAAACGTTTTCAAACGATAGAAGTGCGAAGGTTATGTTAGGTTGAGTTATGTTAGTTTAAGCTAGGTAGCGTCGTGAAACCACCAAAAACGACGTCATCTAACGAGATAGTGTTGTTTTATTGCGAGTACGAATCTGCGATAGGTAAAATGTTGTGAAAGCACACAAAACGGCATGAACAAGCCAAATACTGCGTGTTGTACCGTTACAAGTGCGAAACTGCTATGTTGTGACATTCTCGGTAAAGCGCATGCAAGTATCGTGAAACCTTAAAGAACGATGTAATTTAGCGAGATACAGCGTTCTGTACTGTAATAAGTTGGTGAGAAACTGTGAGGTCAAGCAAATATCGTAATTGTGAACGAAACAGTGTAATTGAGCGTCTTTAGATACAAGTGCGAATGTTAGGTTAGGTTGACATATCAACCGTCGTAAAACCGCATTAAACAATGTCACTTAGTGAGATGTAGTGTTTTTCAACATTACAAGTCGGGAACTACGATATCTAATGTGAAAGCGCATGAAACCGCCGTAATCTTGTAGAAAACATTGTAAAGTGGCGAGTAAAACGTTTTCTAACGATAGAAGTGCGACGGTTAGGTTAGGTTAGGTTAGTTTAAGCTAGGTAGCGTCGTGAAACTACCAAAAACGATGTCATCTAACGAGATAGTGTTGTTTTGTAGCGAGTATTAAACTGCGATAGGTGAAATGTTGCGAAAGCACACAAAACGGCATGAACAAGCCAAATACTGCGTGTTCTACCGTTACAAGTGCGAAACTGCTATATTGTGATATTCTCGTTAAAGCGCATGCAAGCATCGTGAAACCTTAAAGAACAATGTCATTTAGCGAGATACAGCGTTCTGTACTGCAATAAGTTGGTGAAAAACTGTGAGGTTATGCAAATATCCTAATTGTGAACGAAACAGTGTAATAGAGCGTTTTTTAATACAAGTGCGAATGTTAGGTTAGGTTAAGATATGAACCGTCGTAAAACCGCATTAATCAATGTCACTTAGTGAGATGCAGTGTTTTTCACCATTACAAGTGGGAACTGCGATATCTAATGTGAAAGCGCTCGCAAACGTCGTTAGGTTAGGTTAGGTTAGGTTAGGTTAGGTTAGGTTAGGTTAGGTTAGGTTTGGTTAGGTTAGGTTAGGTTAGGTTAGGGTATGTTAGGTAAGGTTTGGTTAGGTTAGGTTAGGTTAGGTTGGTTTAGGTAAGGTTAGGTTAGGTTGATATGAACCGCGCTAAAACCGCATTAAACAATGTCACTTAGTGAGATGCTGTGTTTTTCACCATTACAAGTCGGGAACTGCGATATCTAATGTGAAAGCGCATGAAACCGTCGTAATCTTGTAGAAAACATTGTAAAGTAGCGAATAAAACGTTTTCTAACGATAGAAGTGCGAAGGTTCGGTTAGTTTGAGTTATGTTAGTTTAAGCTAGGTAGCGTCGTGAAACCACCAAAAACGACGTCATCTAACGAGATAGTGTTGTTTTAATGCGAGTACGAAACTGCGACAGGTAAAATGTTGTGAAAGCACTCAAAACGGCATGAACAAGCCAAATACTGCATGTTGTACCGTTACAAGTGCGAAACTGCTATGTTGTGACATTCTCGGTAAAGCGCATGCAAGTATCGTGAAACCTTAAAGAACGATGTCATTTAGCGAGATACAGCGTTCTGTACTGTAATAAGTTGGTGAGAAACTGTGAGGTCAAGCATATATCGTAATTGTGAACGAAACAGTGTAATTGAGCGTTTTTCAATACAAGTACGAATGTTAGGTTAGGTTAAGATATGAACCGTCGTAAAACCGCATTAAACAATGTCACTTAGTGAGATGCAGTGTTTTTCACCATTACAAGTTGGGAACTGCGATATCTAATGTGAAAGCACTTGCAAACGTCGTTAGGTTAGGTTAGGTTAGGTTAGGTTTGGTTAGGTTAGGTTAGGTTAGGTTATGTTAGGTTAGGTTGGGTTAGGTTAGGTTAGGTTACGTTAGGTTAAGGTATGAACCGTCGTAAAACCGCAATAAACAATGTCACTTAGTGAGATGCAGTGTTTTTCACCTTTACAAGTTGGGAACTGCGATATCTCATACGAAAGCGCTTGAAACCGTCGTAATGTTGTAGAAAGCAATGTAAAGTAGCGAGTAAAACGTTTTCTAACGATAGAAGTGCGAAGGTTATGTTAGGTTGAGTTATGTTAGTTTAAGCTAGGTAGCGTCGTGAAACCACCAAAAACGACGTCATCTAACGAGATAGTGTTGTTTTATTGCGAGTACGAAACTGCGATAGGTAAAATGTTGTGAAAGCACACAAAACGGCATGAACAAGCCAAATACTGCGTGTTGTACCGTTACAAGTGCGAAAGTGCTATGTTGTGACATTCTCGGTAAAGCGCATGCAAGTATCGTGAAACCTTAAAGAACGATGTCATTTAGCGAGATACAGCGTTCTGTACTGTAATAAGTTGGTGAGAAACTGTGAGGTCAAGCAAATATCGTAATTGTGAACGAAACAGTGTAATTGAGCGTCTTTAGATACAAGTGCGAATGTTAGGTTAGGTTGACATATCAACCGTCGTAAAACCGCATTAAACAATGTCACTTAGTGAGATGTAGTGTTTTTCAACATTACAAGTCGGGAACTACGATATCTAATGTGAAAGCGCATGAAACCGTCGTAATCTTGTAGAAAACATTGTAAAGTGGCGAGTAAACCGTTTTCTACACAGTAAAAATTTTTACACCCAGAAGGGTGTAAATGAG
Organism: Rhipicephalus microplus; assembly: GCF_043290135.1. Taxonomy (NCBI): domain Eukaryota; kingdom Metazoa; phylum Arthropoda; class Arachnida; order Ixodida; family Ixodidae; genus Rhipicephalus; species Rhipicephalus microplus. The sequence continues at coordinate 1,463,366 of NW_027464610.1, read as the reverse complement.
CTTGTCCCGTGGACGACACCCTAAGGGTGTTAATTCAGCACCTTCCAAAAAGGGTGCTTTACCATGCACCCTTAGAATAGGGTGTACATGTAAAAAAACTGTAGGGTGTTAAAAAAACACCCTTAAGGAAGGGTGCCTTCGATGTCCATCACTTTTTTAGCACCCTCTGAGGAGGGTGCGAGAAGGGTGCACAAGGGTGTTGAGTGCCCATGGCAGGGGTGGCGAATACTGCCACCAATAGATATCAGCATGCACTGATTAAACACTACTTGAAGAAAGTGGTCCTGATTATCGATGGTGCACCACCTGTCGAGCTCCATTCATTGCGTGTGGGCAAAAATATAAACGCGTACAATCGTGTATGAACTTGTGCTGGATCTATATATACTTCAGTGTGTATGCATAATGCGTGTTACAGAAAATGAAGCCTTGCTGCCCTTGCATATTGCGTTTATTTAATAGGCAAATAAAACATAAACTTTTCTTCTGCCACACAACTTTTTCACCAGATATACGTTCATGTATACATACACTACACATGCAAAACCTCAAATGTATATTATATTTTTTTCAGTTTCACTTTATTGACAATTCTTTGCAACATACAATTACACTGGTTTCAGTTTAGTATACTGCTTCAAGTACATAGAGACTACAAATGAAATACACGCTAATATATCCCTATAATTCTTTCAAGTATCTACAATCCCAGTGGTTTCCAGTTTAATACTCCTTCGTGTGCACAATCGGTTGATAGGAATGAAATACAGGCAAATATATACTTATGATTCTTTCAAATATATACAATCACCATGATTTCACTATATACGCCTTCATGTACACAATCATTCCCAAGAAGTGATGCACACAAAAATATATATGGATAGTGTTTTCAAATGTATACAATCACAGTGGTTTAAGCTTTGTATTCCTGGATGTATAACAATTGGTTATGAGAAATGATGTACATGCAAACTTATACGGGTTTTCGCACATATAACTTTAGCGAATACTTAAGAAACCAATACAATGATCAGTAACACAATATGCTAAAAACGAACACAAAACTGAGTCAGGACACACAAAAAACAAAAGAGGTAATGCATAATTATGGCTAATGACACATCTGGGTTACTTTATGCCAAATGTCCCAGCCATATTGGCAACCATCTCAAATGTATTCGAGAAACTCGTGCTGCATTGAAAATGGTGAACTTCTGGAATATTTAGGAGAGGAAAAATATTTGGTCACGTGGCTGCCTTCTGAACTTTCTGGAGGTGTTGTATGAGAAAAATTTTATTTTTCTCTTTCTCTGTCTAGGTGTTGTATGTGAAAAATTTTATTTTAAAAGCAACGCTCCTTCTTTCCATACGAAACTCGGTCTACGTGTTACGTAACAAGAGCTTAATTTGGGAGAGTTGGCTCATCGTGGTTGTGTGCTAGTCACAGCGCGACAACTTTAGGAAGAGACAGAAAGGACAGGAAAGAGCACAGACTGTCAACTGAATTTAATGAATGTGCTACGAGCGCTTTTATACGGAGTACAAGAACCGTGTTCATGCGCGACGACACGTGTGAGCACTACAAAATAATTTTAACTGTGAAAAGAATACTCCCTCTCGGAAAGGATAAGTGAACGTGTAGTGATGCACTGATCATTGGTTTACCTGATAAAAAATATTTCTACAAACGTTAAATTGGCATTAAGTAAACCTATTCTCGTGACGAATGGGGCAAGATTGACTATTCCTGTTGCTGTTTAGTACACACACTTTGAAAGCTTGCAAGGGGTGGAAAACAACACGCTAATATCATATCTGCTGGCTATTTTTCTAGTTGTGAGACACGTGATGTGGTATAACATGCAAAGGTTTTGGTCATTGTTTTTGTTGGTCCTGTCTTCTTTAACTTTACTTTCTGCAGGAGGGTTTTGCAAACGGGTGTGAAGATTCTGTTGGGATACCCAGCATCTTTTAGTCTTTTAATCTGGTTTTTAAGCCTGACCTCACCCTTGTGCTAACATGACTTCTGAAGGGTGGCCTGAATACATGTGGTATCAATTCCTCTTTCTATTAATTTTGAATGCCCACTATCAAAAGGCAGAACATTCTTAGCACTCCTGGGCTGATAGCACCAGCCAATACCCCAACAGCATCATCACACTTGTTTGCGAAACCCTCCTGCAGAAAGTAAAGTTAAAGGAAACAGGACCAAAAGAAAAAGAGAATGACCAATCACCTTTGCATGTCACTTGGTACTACGTACATAAGGTGTCTCACAATTTTAGGAAAAGAGCCACCAGATATGACATTGATGTTTTCCACCCCTTGCAAGCTTTCAAAAGTGCATGTACTTACAGCAACAGGAATAGTCAATCTTGCACCATTCGTCACTAGAATAGGTTTACTGAATGCCAATCTAATGTGTATGAGATACCGCTAACACGTGGAAAAGTAAACATAGGACAAACTGGGCAATGCTTCAATGATCAAGCAAGACAGCATGCTTCAAATGTTAAGAAGGGCTATAGTAGTCTCATGGCCGGACACCGTAAAGAATGTAAGTGTAGTCCTAGGTTTCATAAAACACGGTTTTTGAAAAAAAAGCAAGCAGAAAAATGAGACATTTTAGAACTCTTTATCAGGAAGGCCAAGGATCAATGCATCAGTACACCTTCACTTATCTTTTCCGAAAAAGAGTATTCTTTTCTCCGTTAAAATTATTTTGTCATGGTCACACATGTGTTGTTGCAGATGAGCTCTGGTCTTGTGCTCAGTATAAAAACGCTCGTAGCACCTTCAATGAAATTCAGTTGACAGCGCTCTTTCCTGTCCTTTTTGCGATAAGATTTTTATTACAGAAAAGAATTTCATTTTCTTACAGTTTAGGTATAATGATGAGTTTTCATTGTATCACAACATGGAGCAAATTGTATCTCAATACGGACAAAAATCACGATTTTGTGAAATTTGTGATATTTTCTCGTATATTTCAGCAGCTTGAGACGTATAAAGATATTTTTTCCTCAGAATATACCTTCTGTGGAGTAAGTATTCACTGCTCAGATATTCATACAAAGTGCAATATTGCAATAAAAAATGCAAACATAACACATTTTGGCTTTATTCTTGGAAGCGAATGTGGCAAAAAAATTGCACTATTATTATTGAGCTTCAAATACCTTACAGAAGCACATTTACTTAACAGGTAGACCGAATTTGCTTTAGAAAAAATAAGCGGTAGTTTTAAAACAAAATTTTCCACAAACAGCACACAGACGGCATTATGCCAGGAAGTTATAAGCCAGCCACATGAACAAAACTTTTTTTCTCGCTGAAGTATTCTAGCAGTTCACTGTTTTCAACGCAGTAAGTCAGCACATTTTTTTTTTCAAATACAATTCAGATGGTCGCCAAAGTGGCTGGGACGTTTGGCATGGAATGGTCCAGCTATATTTAAGCAAAATAACTTACACAAATAACAATATTTGTTCATCTACCACGACCACACTAGAAAAAGTTGTTCAGGCATTGTGACACTAAAATTTTCAGTGTCGTACTGCCTGAACAACTTCTTTGATAAACTCCAAACTCACGCCGAGAAAAAGCCGCTCAATCACGGTGGTTGTTAAAGGCCTTGCGGCCGTAGACAATGTTGAAAATAAAAAAAAATCAACTCATCAGTGCTGTCACTCCTTCCTTCTTCGTCATTACTGACACGGAAGATTTTTCGGTTATCCATGTGGAGGTTCAGGAAGTAGGCTTGCTCTAGGCTGGGTCCAGGGTAGACTACGCAGGACGTCAGCGGCACCCTCTCATCCTGTAATAAGAGCAAATATGACTTCTCATAAAAAAATTTTCGTGCTGTTCTGGCAGCACCATATATAAAGAATGTGTAGTGTGTATCCTTCGAAATGGCGTGTAATTGACATTACACTGAACTCGAAGCATACAACCCATACATTCCAATAATTTCGTATGATAAAGATAAGAGTTTTCCAGCATACAGCGAATTCCCGAAATGAGGTGAAGTGTGAGACTACAGCTCAAAAATGGCATTTACGAAAGCCTGAACTCACTTAAGAATCAAATTCCTTCTAGGGTAGTGAGCCAGTGTGAAAAACAATTCTTAAAGTACAACGTTTAGAACATGTAGCATTAATCAAAACGCACAAGAAACTTACCTCTTCATGTACAAACAGTGAAGACATCTCTGCTTTCTCTTTTACATGAGAACAAATGATCTTGGGCGTGGCACTAGCGAAGAGGTCTGCAAAAAAAAAAGTAAAAGATTTACTTAAATCACGCCTCTAACAATCTGAGGAATTGTTACAAGTCACCAATCAGTGCAATTCTGACTGCCTCTATAAGGGCATCAAAAATGAACAATTTTCTCGTTCTTTCTACTCTCACAAGACGCTCCGTCAATGGAATCTAATCCAAATTTGACGCTGTGCTTCCTATTTGCCTGCTTTCTAGACGTAGGGCTGCGAACATGTGTTTTGTGCACCTAATCTAGCACAGAAATTCGTCATCTATAATTCAATCATCTTAATTCATTGTAATTTGATAAAAGATGTGATAGCTCGTCCAGTTTTTAAAGAGTTGCGGGCCTGCAATAGGCACTGCCTTGCACGTATGAAAGTACTTCTTTAAAAAAAAAGTTCAAAGCTTGCTTTCAGAAAAAGCGTCTGGCATATTTCGACAACCAAGCCCATCCTCTGATGGCAATCAGGGGCACGCTATTAGTGATTATTGACTACGAGACTTACAAACGTAACCCGTGCCTAAATACTCAGTTAAACACAATCACGCAAGTAAGAGCGCTCGAACGACACCAACGCGCGCGGACGCCGACTACGTTGCAGCAGCCATGACTTATGCTAGAGCAACCGCACATAGCTCCAACAGTCACGTATACTCTCTCGATTCTGTTATAACGCCGAACATTATCGCAGATGAAAGCGAAGCACGAAAACAGCAAACAGAAACGAGGGAAAACAACGCACGGCGATGGCCACAACAACGCGCCTTTGGAAGTCTGCTAGATCTTTCCCTGTTGCTGGTGGCACTTGTCCTAAATAGCTTAAAAGACCGAGGCGCACGTGCTGGGAGCATCGCGGCATATCAGCACCTCCAACTATACCGTCTTTAAGCAAAAAAAAAAAGAAGCCATTTCGTACAGTGCGCCTCTGTACATAATTTTTGCTTTTTCTTTCTTTTTTTGCGCTTACACCTACAGAAGCACGTTGCACATTTGAGTATTAATAGAAATGTTATTACGATGTAGCCCAAAGCACATCTTAAAACAATATCAATCACTTTGTGCAGTGTAGAGACAATGTGCGATCAGCAACTAATCCCGCCCTTGTTAAGTGATCACATCACTCACTGTATGAGTGATGCAGGCACTTACACAACATCGCGCATAGCAGTGTGAACTCGTTAAGTCCCACGTTTAATCGGGCATCTGCAACAGGCCCGCGAACGCATGCTGTTGTAAATGGCTGGCAGCCTACTTCGGCAGAGCTGCTGCAGGCGCCCAGCTAGCGCTGTATGATTACTACCTACGAAAACAGTACACTCACCGTTAACAGGCCCACGTTGTCCGTATCCGCCACTCCATGAATATTCCTTAATCCGAGCGTCACTTCGAACACGGTGTCATGCGTGACCACCATTGAATATGCGCCTGTTCGCTAGAACACACACAGCGACCAAGACCCCCGACCAACGCAACGCATTTGAAAGACTGATGAGACAGAGAGGGCAACACTGAGAGAGAGAAGGAGGAGGCACTGGCGGCGGCGTGGCGGCGCCGGAGCTGTCGACGCAGGTGTTCGGTGACGCAACTCTTCGCTTATCTACGCCGCCGTTGTGGGAGGAACGCTGGCCGGGTTGAGCGGGGGGGGGGGGGGAGGAGCGGCAAACCCGCCAAGACGGCGCCGAAAGGCAAACGCTATGGCGCATACGGCGGACGGCCGTTCAACGCGGAATGACTCCTTGTAAACGACCACTCTCCTTCCAGCCAGTCGCACAGCGACGCAGGTTATTTACCAGCCTCGGGTTCTTTGAGTATTTTGACGGAATGCGATTGCAGTGGGCGAAAAATAGGGAAGCAAAACTTGCGGAAAACAAAGTGCACCATGGAATGGCCAGAAACAATAATTATTTCGTCCTCGGTGGCATTAGCGGGAGAGCATCGCTACACCTTTCTCCAGAGGAATTTCTTTTTGCATTGTCTGTGTCTGGCACTTCCGCGTATGGTGCCGCAAACACTGAATGCGTAGTCGAAGCTGGAACAAATTAATCCACAGTCGCGGATGTTTAGAAGGCTTGTCACGCACCACGAAATGTGCCGAGGTTGTTATAACAAACTTTTTGCTGACCACATGATCAGCACATAATTTCATATGATTACCCAATGAGCTAGCTAAGCACCTGTAGCAAAGGCAGGGCACGTTCTTGTTAAACGTTGTTAATATAAACTATGGTTGTGCATAAGTTCAGTGACAGCTTTCCGTGTGAATTGGTCATAACCCACGTTTTCGAGCGTAGAAGCGCCTCAACGGAGCTAATCAGTTACCACAGCAAGTTCGTAAGCAATGATGAGGTACGAAAATGTGCAGCTGTTTTCCATGTACTGAATAGTTAGTGTACAGTGCCTTGACCACCGCCATTTCTTAAGCCACCTCTCATATAGACTCCCAGTCTGAACAGGTGTGGGACCTTAAACACTAAGAAGCAGTGCCCCCCCCCCCCCGCACACACACACGAAATTTGAGGGCGCACGGGCTGATGCACACGCATACTTATTCACAGGCGCACACACATACACGTATACACACATACGGCAACACACACACGCGACCGTAAACGCACGCATGCATGGGCGTACACATGTGCACAGGCACGCTTAACACAAGCACGGACTCGCACATACACGCGCACGCACACATGCACGGGTGTACACACAATCGCGCTTACACGCGAACACATGCGCAGGCTCACGCACACACACCCATACTCGGGCGAACATTATGTTCCTGTATATAATCCACAGCAAACATGTAGCTTATAACCAACGCTAAGGTGAGCTTTCGTAACGTGGATTGCAGTTAATTGCCATTATAGATGAAACGCGATATGCTTCTGCTGGCATTCTGCTGTATTCGGAGAGCACCTTCACACATTCTAAGTTTAGGCCGTCATTTAACGCAAGGTCGACATATTCGTGCAGTAGCTACGCTGCTCGGCCGCCAATCCGAAGGTCGCGGGTTCGATGCCGGCCGTGGCAGTCGAATTCAGATGGAGGCGAAAAGGTAGAAGCCTGTGCACTGCGCGATATCAGCGCCCATTAAAGAACACCAAATGGTCAAAATCTCTAGAGCTTTCCACTACGACGACCCTCATAATCATATCGAGGTTTTTGAGACGTAAAATACCAAATATTATAATTATGTGTTCTTCTTATGCTGCATATTCCATCTGATGAATCGTCACCTACACCCTTCTCAGGCACAAAAGCACCCTTAGAGCCTATTTTAGGGTGCTATCGAGGCAAGCACCCAAACAAATGAGTGCTTTTTTTTCAATCGACCATTTATGGGTGTTAAAGGGTGTTGCAAAGGGTGCTTTCTCGTAAAAGCACCCTTTTTACACCCTCTTGGGTGTAAAAATTTTTACTGTGTAACGATAGAAGTGCGACGGTTAGGTTAGGTTAGGTTAGTTTATGCTAGGTAGCGTCGTGAAACTACCAAAAACGACGTCATCTAACGAGATAGTGTTGTTTTATAGCGAGTATTAAACTGCGATAGGTGAAATGTTGTGAAAGCACACAAAACGGCATGAACAAGCCAAATACTGCGTGTTCTACCGTTACAAGTGCGAAACTGCTATATTGTGATATTCTCGTTAAAGCGCATGCAAGCATCGTGAAACCTTAAAGAACAATGTCATTTAGCGAGATACAGCGTTCTGTACTGCAATAAGTTGGTGAAAAACTGTGAGGTTATGCAAATATCTTAATTGTGAACGAAACAGTGTAATAGAGCGTTTTTTAATACAAGTGCGAATGTTAGGTTAGGTTAAGATATGAACCGTCGTAAAACCGCATTAATCAATGTCACTTAGAGAGATGCAGTGTTTTTCACCATTACAAGTCGGGAACTGCGATATCTAATGTGAAAGCGCTCGCAAACGTCGTTAGGTTAGGTTAGGTTAGGTTAGGTTAGGTTACGTTAGGTTAGGTTTGGTTAGGTTAGGTTAGGTTAGGTTATGTTAGGTTAGGTTGGGTTAGGTTAGGTTAGGTTACGTTAGGTTAAGGTATGAACCGTCGTAAAACCGCAATAAACAATGTCACTTAGTGAGATGCAGTGTTTTTCACCTTTACAAGTTGGGAACTGCGATATCTAATGCGAAAGCGCTTGAAACCGTCGTAATGTTGTAGAAAGCAATGTAAAGTAGCGAGTAAAACGTTTTCTAACGATAGAAGTGCGAAGGTTATGTTAGGTTGAGTTATGTTAGTTTAAGCTAGGTAGCGTCGTGAAACCACCAAAAACGACGTCATCTAACGAGATAGTGTTGTTTTATTGCGAGTACGAAACTGCGATAGGTAAAATGTTGTGAAAGCACACAAAACGGCATGAACAAGCCAAATACTGCGTGTTGTACCGTTACAAGTGCGAAAGTGCTATGTTGTGACATTCTCGGTAAAGCGCATGCAAGTATCGTGAAACCTTAAAGAACGATGTCATTTAGCGAGATACAGCGTTCTGTACTGTAATAAGTTGGTGAGAAACTGTGAGGTCAAGCAAATATCGTAATTGTGAACGAAACAGTGTAATTGAGCGTCTTTAGATACAAGTGCGAATGTTAGGTTAGGTTGACATATCAACCGTCGTAAAACCGCATTAAACAATGTCACTTAGTGAGATGTAGTGTTTTTCAACATTACAAGTCGGGAACTACGATATCTAATGTGAAAGCGCATGAAACCGTCGTAATCTTGTAGAAAACATTGTAAAGTGGCGAGTAAAACGTTTTCTAACGATAGAAGTGCGAAGGTTAGGTTAGGTTAGGTTAGTTTAAGCTAGGTAGCGTCGTGAAACTACCAAAAACGACGTCATCTAACGAGATAGTGTTGTTTTATAGCGAGTATTAAACTGCGATAGGTGAAATGTTGTGAAAGCACACAAAACGGCATGAACAAGCCAAATACTGCGTGTTCTACCGTTACAAGTGCGAAACTGCTATATTGTGATAATCTCGTTAAAGCGCATGCAAGCATCGTGAAACCTTAAAGAACAATGTCATTTAGCGAGATACAGCGTTCTGTACTGCAATAAGTTGGTGAAAAACTGTGAGGTTATGCAAATATCCTAATTGTGAACGAAACAGTGTAATAGAGCGTTTTTTAATACAAGTGCGAATGTTAGGTTAGGTTAAGATATGAACCGTCGTAAAACCGCATTAATCAATGTCACTTAGTGAGATGCAGTGTTTTTCACCATTACAAGTGGGAACTGCGATATCTAATGTGAAAGCGCTCGCAAACGTCGTTAGGTTAGGTTAGGTTAGGTTAGGTTAGGTTACGTTAGGTTAGGTTAGGTTAGGTTTGGTTAGGTTAGGTTAGGTTAGGTTAGGGTATGTTAGGTAAGGTTTGGTTAGGTTAGGTTAGGTTAGGTTGGTTTAGGTAAGGTTAGGTTAGGTTGATATGAACCGCGCTAAAACCGCATTAAACAATGTCACTTAGTGAGATGCTGTGTTTTTCACCATTACAAGTCGGGAACTGCGATATCTAATGTGAAAGCGCATGAAACCGTCGTAATCTTGTAGAAAACATTGTAAAGTAGCGAATAAAACGTTTTCTAACGATAGAAGTGCGAAGGTTCGGTTAGTTTGAGTTATGTTAGTTTAAGCTAGGTAGCGTCGTGAAACCACCAAAAACGACGTCATCTAACGAGATAGTGTTGTTTTAATGCGAGTACGAAACTGCGACAGGTAAAATGTTGTGAAAGCACTCAAAACGGCATGAACAAGCCAAATACTGCATGTTGTACCGTTACAAGTGCGAAACTGCTATGTTGTGACATTCTCGGTAAAGCGCATGCAAGTATCGTGAAACCTTAAAGAACGATGTCATTTAGCGAGATACAGCGTTCTGTACTGTAATAAGTTGGTGAGAAACTGTGAGGTCAAGCAAATATCGTAATTGTGAACGAAACAGTGTAATTGAGCGTTTTTCAATACAAGTACGAATGTTAGGTTAGGTTAAGATATGAACCGTCGTAAAACCGCATTAAACAATGTCACTTAGTGAGATGCAGTGTTTTTCACCATTACAAGTTGGGAACTGCGATATCTAATGTGAAAGCACTTGCAAACGTCGTTAGGTTAGGTTAGGTTAGGTTAGGTTTGGTTAGGTTAGGTTAGGTTAGGTTATGTTAGGTTAGGTTGGGTTAGGTTAGGTTAGGTTACGTTAGGTTAAGGCATGAACCGTCGTAAAACCGCAATAAACAATGTCACTTAGTGAGATGCAGTGTTTTTCACCTTTACAAGTTGGGAACTGCGATATCTAATGCGAAAGCGCTTAAAACCGTCGTAATGTTGTAGAAAGCAATGTAAAGTAGCGAGTAAAACGTTTTCTAACGATAGAAGTGCGAAGGTTATGTTAGGTTGAGTTATTTTAGTTTAAGCTAGGTAGCGTCGTGAAACCACCAAAAACGACGTCATCTAACGAGATAGTGTTGTTTTATTGCGAGTACGAAACTGCGATAGGTAAAATGTTGTGAAAGCACACAAAACGGCATGAACAAGCCAAATACTGCGTGTTGTACCGTTACAAGTGCGAAAGTGCTATGTTGTGACATTCTCGGTAAAGCGCATGCAAGTATCGTGAAACCTTAAAGAACGATGTCATTTAGCGAGATACAGCGTTCTGTACTGTAATAAGTTGGTGAGAAACTGTGAGGTCAAGCAAATATCGTAATTGTGAACGAAACAGTGTAATTGAGCGTCTTTAGATACAAGTGCGAATGTTAGGTTAGGTTGACATATCAACCGCGCTAAAACCGCATTAAACAATGTCACTTAGTGAGATGCTGTGTTTTTCACCATTACAAGTCGGGAACTACGATATCTAATGTGAAAGCGCATGAAACCGTCGAAATCTTGTAGAAAACATTGTAATGTTGCGAGTAAAACGTTTTCTAACGATAGAAGTGCGAAGGTTAGGTTAGGTTAGGTTAGTTTAAGCTAGGTAGCGTCGTGAAACTACCAAAAACGACGTCATCTAACGAGATAGTGTTGTTTTATTGCGAGTATTAAACTGCGATAGGTAAAATGTTGTGAATGCACACAAAACGGCATGAACAAGCCAAATACTGCGTGTTCTACCGTTACAAGTGCGAAACTGCTATATTGTGACATTCTCGTTGAAGCGCATGCAAGCATCGTGAAACCTTAAAGAACGATGTCATTTAGCGAGATACAGCGTTCTGTACTGCAATAAGTTGGTGAAAAACTGTGAGGTTATGCAAATATCGTAATTGTGAACGAAACAGTGTAATAGAGCGTTTTTCAATACAAGTACGAATGTTAGGTTAGGTTAAGATATGAACCGTCGTAAAACCGCATAAAACAATGTCACTTAGTGAGAGGCAGTGTTTTTCACCATTACAAGTTGGGAACTGCGATATCTAATGTGAAAGCACTTGCAAACGTCGTTAGGTTAGGTTAGGTTAGGTTAGGTTAGGTTAGGTTAGGTTAGGTTAGGTTTGGTTAGGTTAGGTTATGTTAGGTTAGGTTGGGTTAGGTTAGGTTAGGTTACGTTAGGTTAAGGTATGAACCGTCGTAAAACCGCAATAAACAATGTCACTTAGTGAGATGCAGTGTTTTTCACCTTTACAAGTTGGGAACTGCGATATCTAATGCGAAAGCGCTTGAAACCGTCGTAATGTTGTAGAAAGCAATATAAAGTAGCGAGTAAAACGTTTTCTAACGATAGAAGTGCGAAGGTTATGTTAGGTTGAGTTATGTTAGTTTAAGCTAGGTAGCGTCGTGAAACCACCAAAAACGACGTCATCTAACGAGATAGTGTTGTTTTATTGCGAGTACGAAACTGCGATAGGTAAAATGTTGTGAAAGCACACAAAACGGCATGAACAAGCCAAATACTGCGTGTCGTACCGTTACAAGTGCGAAAGTGCTATGTTGTGACATTCTCGGTAAAGCGCATGCAAGTATCGTGAAACCTTAAAGAACGATGTCATTTAGCGAGATACAGCGTTCTGTACTGTAATAAGTTGGTGAGAAACTGTGAGGTCAAGCAAATATCGTAATTGTGAACGAAACAGTGTAATTGAGCGTCTTTATATACAAGTGCGAATGTTAGGTTAGGTTGACATATCAACCGCGCTAAAACCGCATTAAACAATGTCACTTAGTGAGATGCTGTGTTTTTCACCATTACAAGTCGGGAACTGCGATATCTAATGTGAAAGCGCATAAAACCGTCGTAATCTTGTAGAAAACATTGTAAAGTAGCGAATAAAACGTTTTCTAACCATAGAAGTGCGAAGGTTCGGTTAGTTTGAGTTATGTTAGTTTAAGCTAGGTAGCGTCGTGAAACCACCAAAAACGACGTCATCTAACGAGATATTGTTGTTTTAATGCGAGTACGAAACTGCGACAGGTAAAATGTTGTGAAAGCACTCAAAACGGCATGAACAAGCCAAATACTGCATGTTGTACCGTTACAAGTGCGAAACTGCTATGTTGTGACATTCTCGGTAAAGCGCATGCAAGTATCGTGAAACCTTAAAGAACGATGTCATTTAGCGAGATACAGCGTTCTGTACTGTAATATGTTGGTGAGAAACTGTGAGGTCAAGCAAATATCGTAATTGTGAACGAAACAGTGTAATTGAGCGTCTTTAGATACAAGTGCGAATGTTAGGTTAGGTTGACATATCAATCGTCGTAAAACCGCATTAAACAATGTCACTTAGTGAGATGTAGTGTTTTTCAACATTAGAAGTCGGGAACTACGATATCTAATGTGAAAGCGCATGAAACCGTCGAAATCTTGTAGAAAACATTGTAATGTTGCGAGTAAAACGTTTTCTAACGATAGAAGTGCGAAGGTTAGGTTAGGTTAGGTTAGTTTAAGCTAGGTAGCGTCGTGAAACTACCAAAAACGACGTCATCTAACGAGATAGTGTTGTTTTATTGCGAGTATTAAACTGCGATAGGTAAAATGTTGTGAATGCACACAAAACGGCATGAACAAGCCAAATACTGCGTGTTCTACCGTTACAAGTGCGAAACTGCTATATTGTGATATTCTCGTTGAAGCGCATACAAGCATCGTGAAACCTTAAAGAACGATGTCATTTAGCGAGATACAGCGTTCTGTACTGCAATAAGTTGGTGAAAAACTGTGAGGTTATGCAAATATCATAATTGTGAACGAAACAGTGTAATAGAGCGTTTTCTAATACAAGTGCGAATGTTAGGTTAGGTTAAGATATGAACCGTCGTAAAACCGCATTAATCAATGTCACTTAGAGAGATGCAGTGTTTTTCACCATTACAAGTCGGGAACTGCGATATCTAATGTGAAAGCGCTCGCAAACGTCGTTAGGTTAGGTTAGGTTAGGTTAGGTTAGGTTAGGTTACGTTAGGTTAGGTTTGGTTAGGTTAGGTTAGGTTAGGTTATGTTAGGTTAGGTTGGGTTAGGTTAGGTTAGGTTACGTTAGGTTAAGGTATGAACCGTCGTAAAACCGCAATAAACAATGTCACTTAGTGAGATGCAGTGTTTTTCACCTTTACAAGTTGGGAACTGCGATATCTAATGCGAAAGCGCTTGAAACCGTCGTAATGTTGTAGAAAGCAATGTAAAGTAGCGAGTAAAACGTTTTCTAACGATAGAAGTGCGAAGGTTATGTTAGGTTGAGTTATGTTAGTTTAAGCTAGGTAGCGTCGTGAAACCACCAAAAACGACGTCATCTAACGAGATAGTGTTGTTTTATTGCGAGTACGAAACTGCGATAGGTAAAATGTTGTGAAAGCACACAAAACGGCATGAACAAGCCAAATACTGCGTTTTGTACCGTTACAAGTGCGAAAGTGCTAAGTTGTGACATTCTCGGTAAAGCGCATGCAAGTATCGTGAAACCTTAAAGAACGATGTCATTTAGCGAGATACAGCGTTCTGTACTGTAATAAGTTGGTGAGAAACTGTGAGGTCAAGCAAATATCGTAATTGTGAACGAAACAGTGTAATTGAGCGTCTTTAGATACAAGTGCGAATGTTAGGTTAGGTTGACATATCAACCGTCGTAAAACCGCATTAAACAATGTCACTTAGTGAGATGTAGTGTTTTTCAACATTACAAGTCGGGAACTACGATATCTAATGTGAAAGCGCATGAAACCGTCGTAATCTTGTAGAAAACATTGTAAAGTGGCGAGAAAACGTTTTCTAACGATAGAAGTGCGACGGTTAGGTTAGGTTAGGTCAGTTTAAGCTAGGTAGCGTCGTGAAACTACCAAAAACGACGTCATCTAACGAGATAGTGTTGTTTTATAGCGAGTATTAAACTGCGATAGGTGAAATGTTGTGAAAGCACACAAAACGGCATGAACAAGCCAAATACTGCGTGTTCTACCGTTACAAGTGCGAAACTTCTATATTGTGATATTCTCGTTAAAGCGCTTGCAAGCATCGTGAAACCTTAAAGAACAATGTCATTTAGCGAGATACAGCGTTCTGTACTGCAATAAGTTGGTGAAAAACTGTGAGGTTATGCAAATATCATAATTGTGAACGAAACAGTGTAATAGAGCGTTTTCTAATACAAGTGCGAATGTTAGGTTAGGTTAAGATATGAACCGTCGTAAAACCGCATTAATCAATGTCACTTAGAGAGATGCAGTGTTTTTCACCATTACAAGTCGGGAACTGCGATATCTAATGTGAAAGCGCTCGCAAACGTCGTTAGGTTAGGTTAGGTTAGGTTAGGTTAGGTTAGGTTAGGTTAGGTTACGTTAGGTTAGGTTTGGTTAGGTTAGGTTAGGTTAGGTTATGTTAGGTTAGGTTGGGTTAGGTTAGGTTAGGTTACGTTAGGTTAAGGTATGAACCGTCGTAAAACCGCAATAAACAATGTCACTTAGTGAGATGCAGTGTTTTTCACCTTTACAAGTTGGGAACTGTGATATCTAATGCGAAAGCGCTTGAAACCGTCGTAATGTTGTAGAAAGCAATGTAAAGTAGCGAGTAAAACGTTTTCTAACGATAGAAGTGCGAAGGTTATGTTAGGTTGAGTTATGTTAGTTTAAGCTAGGTAGCGTCGTGAAACCACCAAAAACGACGTCATCTAACGAGATAGTGTTGTTTTATTGCGAGTACGAAACTGCGATAGGTAAAATGTTGTGAAAGCACACAAAACGGCATGAACAAGCCAAATACTGCGTGTTGTACCGTTACAAGTGCGAAAGTGCTATGTTGTGACATTCTCGGTAAAGCGCATGCAAGTATCGTGAAACCTTAAAGAACGATGTCATTTAGCGAGATACAGCGTTCTGTACTGTAATAAGTTGGTGAGAAACTGTGAGGTCAAGCAAATATCGTAATTGTGAACGAAACAGTGTAATTGAGCGTCTTTAGATACAAGTGCGAATGTTAGGTTAGGTTGACATATCAACCGTCGTAAAACCGCATTAAACAATGTCACTTAGTGAGATGTAGTGTTTTTCAACATTACAAGTCGGGAACTACGATATCTAATGTGAAAGCGCATGAAACCGTCGTAATCTTGTAGAAAACATTGTAAAGTGGCGAGTAAAACGTTTTCTAACGATAGAAGTGCGAAGGTTACGTTAGGTTAGGTTAGTTTAAGCTAGGTAGCGTCGTGAAACTACCAAAAACGATGTCATCTAACGAGATAGTGTTGTTTTATAGCGAGTATTAAACTGCGATAGGTGAAATGTTGTGAAAGCACACAAAACGGCATGAACAAGCCAAATATTGCGTGTTCTACCGTTACAAGTGCGAAACTGCTATATTGTGATATTCTCGTTAAAGCGCATGCAAGCATCGTGAAACCTTAAAGAACAATGTCATTTAGCGAGATACAGCGTTCTGTACTGCAATAAGTTGGTGAAAAACTGTGAGGTTATGCAAATATCCTAATTGTGAACGAAACAGTGTAATAGAGCGTTTTTTAATACAAGTGCGAATGTTAGGTTAGGTTAAGATATGAACCGTCGTAAAACCGCATTAATCCATGTCACTTAGTGAGATGCAGTGTTTTTCACCATTACAAGTCGGGAACTGCGATATCTAATGTGAAAGCGCTCGCAAACGTCGTTAGGTTAGGTTAGGTTAGGTTAGGTTACGTTAGGTTAGGTTAGGTTAGGTTTGGTTAGGTTAGGTTAGGTTAGGTTAGGGTATGTTAGGTTAGGTTTGGTTAGGTTAGGTTAGGTTAGGTTGGTTTAGGTAAGGTTAGGTTAGGTTGATATGAACCGCGCTAAAACCGCATTAAACAATGTCACTTAGTGAGATGCTGTATTTTTCACCATTACAAGTCGGGAACTGCGATATCTAATGTGAAAGCGCATGAAACCGTCGTAATCTTGTAGAAAACATTGTAAAGTAGCGAATAAAACGTTTTCTAACGATAGAAGTGCGAAGGTTCGGTTAGTTTGAGTTATGTTAGTTTAAGCTAGGTAGCGTCGTGAAACCACCAAAAACGACGTCATCTAACGAGATAGTGTTGTTTTAATGCGAGTACGAAACTGCGACAGGTAAAATGTTGTGAAAGCACTCAAAACGGCATGAACAAGCCAAATACTGCATGTTGTACCGTTACAAGTGCGAAACTGCTATGTTGTGACATTCTCGGTAAAGCGCATGCAAGTATCGTGAAACCTTAAAGAACGATGTCATTTAGCGAGATACAGCGTTCTGTACTGTAATAAGTTGGTGAGAAACTGTGAGGTCAAGCAAATATCGTAATTGTGAACGAAACAGTGTAATTGAGCGTCTTTAGATACAAGTGCGAATGTTAGGTTAGGTTGACATATCAATCGTCGTAAAACCGCATTAAACAATGTCACTTAGTGAGATGTAGTGTTTTTCAACATTACAAGTCGGGAACTACGATATCTAATGTGAAAGCGCATGAAACCGTCGTAATCTTGTAGAAAACATTGTAATGTTGCGAGTAAAACGTTTTCTAACGATAGAAGTGCGAAGGTTAGGTTAGGTTAGGTTAGTTTAAGCTAGGTAGCGTCGTGAAACTACCAAAAACGACGTCATCTAACGAGATAGTGTTGTTTTATTGCGAGTATTAAACTGCGATAGGTAAAATGTTGTGAATGCACACAAAACGGCATGAACAAGCCAAATACTGCGTGTTCTACCGTTACAAGTGCGAAACTGCTATATTGTGATATTCTCGTTGAAGCGCATGCAAGCATCTGGAAACCTTAAAGAACGATGTCATTTAGCGAGATACAGCGTTCTGTACTGCAATAAGTTGGTGAAAAACTGTGAGATGCAAATATCGTAATTGTGAACGAAACAGTGTAATAGAGCGTTTTTCAATACAAGTACGAATGTTGGGTTAGGTTAAGATATGAACCGTCGTAAAACCGCATAAAACAATGTCACTTAGTGAGATGCAGTGTTTTTCACCATTACAAGTTGGGAACTGCGATATCTAATGTGAAAGCACTTGCAAACGTCGTTAGGTTAGGTTAGGTTAGGTTAGGTTAGGTTACGTTAGGTTAGGTTTGGTTAGGTTAGGTTAGGTTAGGTTATGTTAGGTTAGGTTGGGTTAGGTTAGGTTAGGTTACGTTAGGTTAAGGTATGAACCGTCGTAAAACCGCAATAAACAATGTCACTTAGTGAGATGCAGTGTTTTTCACCTTTACAAGTTGGGAACTGCGATATCTAATGCGAAAGCGCTTGAAACCGTCGTAATGTTGTAGAAAGCAATGTAAAGTAGCGAGTAAAACGTTTTCTAACGATAGAAGTGCGAAGGTTATGTTAGGTTGAGTTATGTTAGTTTAAGCTAGGTAGCGTCGTGAAACCACCAAAAACGACGTCATCTAACGAGATAGTGTTGTTTTATTGCGAGTACGAAACTGCGATAGGTAAAATGTTGTGAAAGCACACAAAACGGCATGAACAAGCCAAATACTGCGTGTTGTACCGTTACAAGTGCGAAAGTGCTATGTTGTGACATTCTCGGTAAAGCGCATGCAAGTATCGTGAAACCTTAAAGAACGATGTCATTTAGCGAGATACAGCGTTCTGTACTGTAATAAGTTGGTGAGAAACTGTGAGGTCAAGCAAATATCGTAATTGTGAACGAAACAGTGTAATTGAGCGTCTTTAGATACAAGTGCGAATGTTAGGTTAGGTTGACATATCAACCGTCGTAAAACCGCATTAAACAATGTCACTTAGTGAGATGTAGTGTTTTTCAACATTACAAGTCGGGAACTACGATATCTAATGTGAAAGCGCATGAAACCGTCGTAATCTTGTAGAAAACATTGTAAAGTGGCGAGAAAACGTTTTCTAACGATAGAAGTGCGACGGTTAGGTTAGGTTGGGTTAGTTTAAGCTAGGTAGCGTCGTGAAACTACCAAAAACGACGTCATCTAACGAGATAGTGTTGTTTTATAGCGAGTATTAAACTGCGATAGGTGAAATGTTGTGAAAGCACACAAAACGGCATGAACAAGCCAAATACTGCGTGTTCTACCGTTACAAGTGCGAAACTCCTATATTGTGATATTCTCGTTAAAGCGCATGCAAGCATCGTGAAACCTTAAAGAACAATGTCATTTAGCGAGATACAGCGTTCTGTACTGCAATAAGTTGGTGAAAAACTGTGAGGTTATGCAAATATCCTAATTGTGAACGAAACAGTGTAATAGAGCGTTTTCTAATACAAGTGCGAATGTTAGGTTAGGTTAAGATATGAACCGTCGTAAAACCGCATTAATCAATGTCACTTAGAGAGATGCAGTGTTTTTCACCATTACAAGTCGGGAACTGCGATATCTAATGTGAAAGCGCTCGCAAACGTCGTTAGGTTAGGTTAGGTTAGGTTAGGTTAGGTTACGTTAGGTTAGGTTTGGTTAGGTTAGGTTAGGTTATGTTATGTTAGGTTAGCTTGGGTTATGTTAGGTTAGGTTACGTTAGGTTAAGGTATGAACCGTCGTAAAACCGCAATAAACAATGTCACTTAGTGAGATGCAGTGTTTTTCACCTTTACAAGTTGGGAACTGCGATATCTAATGTGAAAGCGCTTGAAACCGTCGTAATGTTGTAGAAAGCAATGTAAAGTAGAAAGTAAAACGTTTTCTAACGATAGAAGTGCGAAGGTTATGTTAGGTTGAGTTATGTTAGTTTAAGCCATGTAGCGTCGTGAAACCACCAAAAACGACGTCATCTAACGAGATAGTGTTGTTTTATAGCGAGTATTAAACTGCGATAGGTGAAATGTTGTGAAAGCACACAAAACGGCATGAACAAGCCAAATACTGCGTGTTCTACCGTTACAAGTGCGAAACTCCTATATTGTGATATTCTCGTTAAAGCGCATGCAAGCATCGTGAAACCTTAAAGAACAATGTCATTTAGCGAGATACAGCGTTCTGTACTGCAATAAGTTGGTGAAAAACTGTGAGGTTATGCAAATATCCTAATTGTGAACGAAACAGTGTAATAGAGCGTTTTTTAATACAAGTGCGAATGTTAGGTTAGGTTAATTCAATTCAATTCAATTCAGTTTATTCCGACATCACAGGAGACATTACAAAAGTCACAACAGTGATGCTGTGGGGCGAAAGCAAAAAGCCATTAAGGCTTGACGAAGGCTTTCGCACCATTTGACAACATAGCAACAGCAACAGCAGCATGAGATCATCAGTTATTATACAATATCAAAACATGTACTTCAAGGTCATGCCGATTTGCATTTTATTAACACGTTGAAAAAACATTTACAGAACGGAGCAGTATAAATGGTTTATTGTAAGAAACTGTTTAAGGTTAGTGGCAGTAAGTAGCTCATCATCTGGCGACCATAGTTAGTACGTGTGTAAGGAATTTTCCAGTCATCGGTAGCTCGTGTGCTATAGGGGCAGGTATAGGGTGTCAAACGCGCTAAATCAGTAAGAAAAGAGTCGTGATTTTTTAAGGAAGTACGATATCGCTTCATTAAAATTGTATTGTATATCTCAGGCATTGGTTGTAAATTAAGGGCTTCGAAAATGGGTTTGGAATGTTCATCGCGAGGAACACCTGTAATTATGCGCACAGCCTTTTTCTGTAATCTATATATTCGGCCTAAGTTCTTTTCCGATGTGGTGCCCCATACTAGATAGCAATAGCTTAATGTAGATAAAAATAGCGAATTATATAGTAAGAGTTTAATTTTTTGTGGCAAGAGAAAACGTAAGCGCGATAAGATACCTACAGTACGAGAAAGTTTAGCATGGACAAACTCAGCCTGATCCTTCCATAGCATGTTTTCGTGGAAAAAAACTCCCAGAGTTTTCACTGTCGGTTCAATCCTTATAGATACTGAGCCAATCACTAATGATAAATCGCAGTTTACGGGCTTATTTATTGGACGAAAGAGCACAGATTTTGTTTTTGAGGTGTTTATAATTAGCGAATTTCTTATGCTCCAAATGTGCAGCAGTTTCAAGACACTATTTGCTTTGTCAACTAGTTTATGCAAATCGCAGTCTTTAAAAAATAAGCTGGTATCATCTGCATAAATAATAAATGTTGTATTGTTATCGATGTTTGTCAAGTCGTTCACATACAGATTAAAAAGCAGGGGACCCAGAATACTTCCTTGGGGCACGCCATGTGACAGTTTTTTAAAACTAGATGCGTAGCCATTTATATCTACTTTTTGCTGTCGGTATTTCAAATAGGTTTTTATGACACTTATAAAGTTCCCCCGAAAACCGTAGTGTTCTAGTTTTTTAATTAATGTAATGTGGTTGATTCTGTCAAATGCTTTTGAGAAATCTACAAAAATTCCAAGTGTATATATTTCCTTTTCAAATGCATCGAGTATGATTTCTTTTTGCATTAGTAGGGCAGTTTCTGTTGAGCGCTGCTTTGTGAAACCAAATTGAAAAGGCGTCATAATGTGGTGCTTGGTTAAGAATGACACTTGGTTAAGATATGAACCGTCGTAAAACCGAATTAATCAATGTCACTTAGAGAGATGCAGTGTTTTTCACCATTACAAGTCGGGAACTGCGATATCTAATGTGAAAGCGCTCGCAAACGTCGTTAGGTTAGGTTAGGTTAGGTTAGGTTAGGTTAGGTTAGGTTAGGTTACGTTAGGTTAGGTTAGGTTAGGTTTGGTTAGGTTAGGTTAGGTTAGGTTAGGTTAGGGTATGTTAGGTAAGGTTTGGTTAGGTTAGGTTAGGTTAGGTTGGTTTAGGTAAGGTTAGGTTAGGTTAAGATATGAACCGCGCTAAAACCGCGTTAAACAATGTCACTTAGTGAGATGCTGTGTTTTTCACCATTACAAGTCGGGAACTGCGATATCTAATGTGAAAGCGCATGAAACCGTCGTAATCTTGTAGAAAACATTGTAAAGTAGCGAATAAAACGTTTTCTAACGATAGAAGTGCGAAGGTTCGGTTAGTTTGAGTTATGTTAGTTTAAGCTAGGTAGCGTCGTGAAACCACCAAAAACGACGTCATCTAACGAGATAGTGTTGTTTTAATGCGAGTACGAAACTGCGACAGGTAAAATGTTGTGAAAGCACTCAAAACGGCATGAACAAGCCAAATACTGCATGTTGTACCGTTACAAGTGCGAAACTGCTATGTTGTGACATTCTCGGTAAAGCGCATGCAAGTATCGTGAAACCTTAAAGAACGATGTCATTTAGCGAGATACAGCGTTCTGTACTGTAATAAGTTGGTGAGAAACTGTGAGGTCAAGCAAATATCGTAATTGTGAACGAAACAGTGTAATTGAGCGTCTTTAGATACAAGTGCGAATGTTAGGTTAGGTTGACATATCAATCGTCGTAAAACCGCATTAAACAATGTCACTTAGTGAGATGTAGTGTTTTTCAACATTACAAGTCGGGAACTACGATATCTAATGTGAAAGCGCATGAAACCGTCGTAATCTTGTAGAAAACATTGTAATGTTGCGAGTAAAACGTTTTCTAACGATAGAAGTGCGAAGGTTAGGTTAGGTTAGGTTAGTTTAAGCTAGGTAGCGTCGTGAAACTACCAAAAACGACGTCATCTAACGAGATAGTGTTGTTTTATTGCGAGTATTAAACTGCGATAGGTAAAATGTTGTGAATGCACACAAAACGGCATGAACAAGCCAAATACTGCGTGTTCTACCGTTACAAGTGCGAAACTGCTATATTGTGATATTCTCGTTGAAGCGCATGCAAGCATCTGGAAACCTTAAAGAACGATGTCATTTAGCGAGATACAGCGTTCTGTACTGCAATAAGTTGGTGAAAAACTGTGAGATGCAAATATCGTAATTGTGAACGAAACAGTGTAATAGAGCGTTTTTCAATACAAGTACGAATGTTGGGTTAGGTTAAGATATGAACCGTCGTAAAACCGCATAAAACAATGTCACTTAGTGAGATGCAGTGTTTTTCACCATTACAAGTTGGGAACTGCGATATCTAATGTGAAAGCACTTGCAAACGTCGTTAGGTTAGGTTAGGTTAGGTTAGGTTAGGTTACGTTAGGTTAGGTTTGGTTAGGTTAGGTTAGGTTAGGTTATGTTAGGTTAGGTTGGGTTAGGTTAGGTTAGGTTACGTTAGGTTAAGGTATGAACCGTCGTAAAACCGCAATAAACAATGTCACTTAGTGAGATGCAGTGTTTTTCACCTTTACAAGTTGGGAACTGCGATATCTAATGCGAAAGCGCTTGAAACCGTCGTAATGTTGTAGAAAGCAATGTAAAGTAGCGAGTAAAACGTTTTCTAACGATAGAAGTGCGAAGGTTATGTTAGGTTGAGTTATGTTAGTTTAAGCTAGGTAGCGTCGTGAAACCACCAAAAACGACGTCATCTAACGAGATAGTGTTGTTTTATTGCGAGTACGAAACTGCGATAGGTAAAATGTTGTGAAAGCACACAAAACGGCATGAACAAGCCAAATACTGCGTGTTGTACCGTTACAAGTGCGAAAGTGCTATGTTGTGACATTCTCGGTAAA
This sequence comes from Rhipicephalus microplus, assembly GCF_043290135.1. Taxonomy (NCBI): domain Eukaryota; kingdom Metazoa; phylum Arthropoda; class Arachnida; order Ixodida; family Ixodidae; genus Rhipicephalus; species Rhipicephalus microplus. The sequence goes on along the minus strand of NW_027464610.1, from coordinate 1,440,110 downwards.
GCGCATGCAAGTATCGTGAAACCTTAAAGAACGATGTCATTTAGCGAGATACAGCGTTCTGTACTGTAATAAGTTGGTGAGAAACTGTGAGGTCAAGCAAATATCGTAATTGTGAACGAAACAGTGTAATTGAGCGTCTTTAGATACAAGTGCGAATGTTAGGTTAGGTTGACATATCAACCGTCGTAAAACCGCATTAAACAATGTCACTTAGTGAGATGTAGTGTTTTTCAACATTACAAGTCGGGAACTACGATATCTAATGTGAAAGCGCATGAAACCGTCGTAATCTTGTAGAAAACATTGTAAAGTGGCGAGAAAACGTTTTCTAACGATAGAAGTGCGACGGTTAGGTTAGGTTGGGTTAGTTTAAGCTAGGTAGCGTCGTGAAACTACCAAAAACGACGTCATCTAACGAGATAGTGTTGTTTTATAGCGAGTATTAAACTGCGATAGGTGAAATGTTGTGAAAGCACACAAAACGGCATGAACAAGCCAAATACTGCGTGTTGTACCGTTACAAGTGCGAAACTCCTATATTGTGATATTCTCGTTAAAGCGCATGCAAGCATCGTGAAACCTTAAAGAACAATGTCATTTAGCGAGATACAGCGTTCTGTACTGCAATAAGTTGGTGAAAAACTGTGAGGTTATGCAAATATCCTAATTGTGAACGAAACAGTGTAATAGAGCGTTTTCTAATACAAGTGCGAATGTTAGGTTAGGTTAAGATATGAACCGTCGTAAAACCGCATTAATCAATGTCACTTAGAGAGATGCAGTGTTTTTCACCATTACAAGTCGGGAACTGCGATATCTAATGTGAAAGCGCTCGCAAACGTCGTTAGGTTAGGTTAGGTTAGGTTAGGTTAGGTTACGTTAGGTTAGGTTTGGTTAGGTTAGGTTAGGTTATGCTATGTTAGGTTAGCTTGGGTTATGTTAGGTTAGGTTACGTTAGGTTAAGGTATGAACCGTCGTAAAACCGCAATAAACAATGTCACTTAGTGAGATGCAGTGTTTTTCACCTTTACAAGTTGGGAACTGCGATATCTAATGTGAAAGCGCTTGAAACCGTCGTAATGTTGTAGAAAGCAATGTAAAGTAGAAAGTAAAACGTTTTCTAACGATAGAAGTGCGAAGGTTATGTTAGGTTGAGTTATGTTAGTTTAAGCCATGTAGCGTCGTGAAACCACCAAAAACGACGTCATCTAACGAGATAGTGTTGTTTTATAGCGAGTATTAAACTGCGATAGGTGAAATGTTGTGAAAGCACACAAAACGGCATGAACAAGCCAAATACTGCGTGTTCTACCGTTACAAGTGCGAAACTCCTATATTGTGATATTCTCGTTAAAGCGCATGCAAGCATCGTGAAACCTTAAAGAACAATGTCATTTAGCGAGATACAGCGTTCTGTACTGCAATAAGTTGGTGAAAAACTGTGAGGTTATGCAAATATCCTAATTGTGAACGAAACAGTGTAATAGAGCGTTTTTTAATACAAGTGCGAATGTTAGGTTAGGTTAATTCAATTCAATTCAATTCAGTTTATTCCGACATCACAGGAGACATTACAAAAGTCACAACAGTGATGCTGTGGGGCGAAAGCAAAAAGCCATTAAGGCTTGACGAAGGCTTTCGCACCATTTGACAACATAGCAACAGCAACAGCAGCATGAGATCATCAGTTATTATACAATATCAAAACATGTACTTCAAGGTCATGCCGATTTGCATTTTATTAACACGTTGAAAAAACATTTACAGAACGGAGCAGTATAAATGGTTTATTGTAAGAAACTGTTTAAGGTTAGTGGCAGTAAGTAGCTCATCATCTGGCGACCATAGTTAGTACGTGTGTAAGGAATTTTCCAGTCATCGGTAGCTCGTGTGCTATAGGGGCAGGTATAGGGTGTCAAACGCGCTAAATCAGTAAGAAAAGAGTCGTGATTTTTTAAGGAAGTACGATATCGCTTCATTAAAATTGTATTGTATATCTCAGGCATTGGTTGTAAATTAAGGGCTTCGAAAATGGGTTTGGAATGTTCATCGCGAGGAACACCTGTAATTATGCGCACAGCCTTTTTCTGTAATCTATATATTCGGCCTAAGTTCTTTTCCGATGTGGTGCCCCATACTAGATAGCAATAGCTTAATGTAGATAAAAATAGCGAATTATATAGTAAGAGTTTAATTTTTTGTGGCAAGAGAAAACGTAAGCGCGATAAGATACCTACAGTACGAGAAAGTTTAGCATGGACAAACTCAGCCTGATCCTTCCATAGCATGTTTTCGTGGAAAAAAACTCCCAGAGTTTTCACTGTCGGTTCAATCCTTATAGATACTGAGCCAATCACTAATGATAAATCGCAGTTTACGGGCTTATTTATTGGACGAAAGAGCACAGATTTTGTTTTTGAGGTGTTTATAATTAGCGAATTTCTTATGCTCCAAATGTGCAGCAGTTTCAAGACACTATTTGCTTTGTCAACTAGTTTATGCAAATCGCAGTCTTTAAAAAATAAGCTGGTATCATCTGCATAAATAATAAATGTTGTATTGTTATCGATGTTTGTCAAGTCGTTCACATACAGATTAAAAAGCAGGGGACCCAGAATACTTCCTTGGGGCACGCCATGTGACAGTTTTTTAAAACTAGATGCGTAGCCATTTATATCTACTTTTTGCTGTCGGTATTTCAAATAGGTTTTTATGACACTTATAAAGTTCCCCCGAAAACCGTAGTGTTCTAGTTTTTTAATTAATGTAATGTGGTTGATTCTGTCAAATGCTTTTGAGAAATCTACAAAAATTCCAAGTGTATATATTTCCTTTTCAAATGCATCGAGTATGATTTCTTTTTGCATTAGTAGGGCAGTTTCTGTTGAGCGCTGCTTTGTGAAACCAAATTGAAAAGGCGTCATAATGTGGTGCTTGGTTAAGAACGACACTTGGTTAAGATATGAACCGTCGTAAAACCGAATTAATCAATGTCACTTAGAGAGATGCAGTGTTTTTCACCATTACAAGTCGGGAACTGCGATATCTAATGTGAAAGCGCTCGCAAACGTCGTTAGGTTAGGTTAGGTTAGGTTAGGTTAGGTTAGGTTAGGTTACGTTAGGTTAGGTTAGGTTAGGTTTGGTTAGGTTAGGTTAGGTTAGGTTAGGTTAGGGTATGTTAGGTAAGGTTTGGTTAGGTTAGGTTAGGTTAGGTTGGTTTAGGTAAGGTTAGGTTAGGTTAAGATATGAACCGCGCTAAAACCGCGTTAAACAATGTCACTTAGTGAGATGCTGTGTTTTTCACCATTACAAGTCGGGAACTGCGATATCTAATGTGAAAGCGCATGAAACCGTCGTAATCTTGTAGAAAACATTGTAAAGTAGCGAATAAAACGTTTTCTAACGATAGAAGTGCGAAGGTTCGGTTAGTTTGAGTTATGTTAGTTTAAGCTAGGTAGCGTCGTGAAACCACCAAAAACGACGTCATCTAACGAGATAGTGTTGTTTTAATGCGAGTACGAAACTGCGACAGGTAAAATGTTGTGAAAGCACTCAAAACGGCATGAACAAGCCAAATACTGCGTGTTGTACCGTTACAAGTGCGAAACTGCTATGTTGTGACATTCTCGGTAAAGCGCATGCAAGTATCGTGAAACCTTAAAGAACGATGTCATTTAGCGAGATACAGCGTTCTGTACTGTAATAAGTTGGTGAGAAACTGTGAGGTCAAGCAAATATTGTAATTGTGAACGAAACAGTGTAATTGAGCGTCTTTAGATACAAGTGCGAATGTTAGGTTAGGTTGACATATCAACCGTCGTAAAACCGCATTAAACAATGTCACTTAGTGAGATGTAGTGTTTTTCAACATTACAAGTCGGGAACTACGATATCTAATGTGAAAGCGCATGAAACCGTCGTAATCTTGTAGAAAACACTGTAAAGTTGCGAGTAAACGTTTTCTAACGATAGAAGTGCGAAGGTTAGGTTAGGTTAGGTTAGTTTAAGCTAGGTAGCGTCGTGAAACTACCAAAAACGACGTCATCTAACGAGATAGTGTTGTTTTATTGCGAGTATTAAACTGCGATAGGTAAAATGTGAATGCACACAAAACGGCATGAACAAGCCAAATACTGCGTGTTCTACCGTTACAAGTGCGAAACTGCTATATTGTGATATTCTCGTTAAAGCGCATGCAAGAATCGTGAAACCTTAAAGAACGATGTCATTTAGCGAGATACAGCGTTCTGTACTGCAATAAGTTGGTAAAAAACTGTGAGGTTATGCAAATATCGTAATTGTGAACGAAACAGTGTAATAGAGCGTTTTTTAATACAAGTACGAATGTTAGGTTAGGTTAAGATATGAACCGTCGTAAAACCGCATTAAACAATGTCACTTAGTGAGATGCAGTGTTTTTCACCATTACAAGTTGGGAACTGCGATATCTAATGTGAAAGCACTTGCAAACGTCGCTAGGTTAGGTTAGGTTAGGTTAGGTTAGGTTAGGTTACGTTAGGTTAGGTTTGGTTAGGTTAGGTAAGGTTAGGTTATGTTAGGTTAGGTTGGGTTAGGTTAGGTTAGGTTACGTTAAGTTAAGGTATGAACCGTCGTAAAACCGCAATAAACAATGTCACTTAGTGAGATGCAGTGTTTTTCACCTTTACAAGTTGGGAACTGCGATATCTAATGTGAAAGCGCTTGAAACCGTCGTAATGTTGTAGAAAGCAATGTAAAGTAGCGAGTAAAACGTTTTCTAACGATAGAAGTGCGAAGGTTCGGTTAGTTTGAGTTATGTTAGTTTAAGCTAGGTAGCGTCGTGAAACCACCAAAAACGACGTCATCTAACGAGATAGTGTTGTTTTAATGCGAGTACGAAACTGCGACAGGTAAAATGTTGTGAAAGCACTCAAAACGGCATGAACAAGCCAAATACTGCGTGTTGTACCGTTACAAGTGCGAAACTGCTATGTTGTGACATTCTCGGTAAAGCGCATGCAAGTATCGTGAAACCTTAAAGAACGATGTCATTTAGCGAGATACAGCGTTCTGTACTGTAATAAGTTGGTGAGAAACTGTGAGGTCAAGCAAATATTGTAATTGTGAACGAAACAGTGTAATTGAGCGTCTTTAGATACAAGTGCGAATGTTAGGTTAGGTTGACATATCAACCGTCGTAAAACCGCATTAAACAATGTCACTTAGTGAGATGTAGTGTTTTTCAACATTACAAGTCGGGAACTACGATATCTAATGTGAAAGCGCATGAAACCGTCGTAATCTTGTAGAAAACATTGTAAAGTGGCGAGTAAAACGTTTTCTAACGATAGAAGTGCGACGGTTAGGTTAGGTTAGGTTAGTTTAAGCTAGGTAGCGTCGTGAAACTACCAAAAACGACGTCATCTAACGAGATAGTGTTGTTTTATAGCGAGTATTAAACTGCGATAGGTGAAATGTTGTGAAAGCACACAAAACGGCATGAACAAGCCAAATACTGCGTGTTCTACCGTTACAAGTGCGAAACTGCTATATTGTGATATTCTCGTTAAAGCGCATGCAAGCATCGTGAAACCTTAAAGAACAATGTCATTTAGCGAGATACAGCGTTCTGTACTGCAATAAGTTGGTGAAAAACTGTGAGGTTATGCAAATATCCTAATTGTGAACGAAACAGTGTAATAGAGCGTTTTTTAATACAAGTGCGAATGTTAGGTTAGGTTTTTTTTTTTATTTGAATATACTGCAGGCCCTTCACGGCCCAAGCAGGAGTGGGTACACAGATACATCGAAATACATACATTGCCAAAAAAAAAATCATGGTGCAAATTCAATACACTGTATGCGGTTGATGAAAGAGTCAATCGTACTACAACAAACAATGTCGTTGGGTAGGCTGTTCCAGAGGGAGATAGCTGACGGAAAAAGTGAATGTTTGTGAGCGTTTACACGACTTAAAGGTTGGCGTATTGTTTTAGAATGATTTAGTCGGAATGATTGTTTAAGTGGATCTTGCAGATAATGAGAGCGTGATATGTGGAAATGACCATGATATAATTGGTAAAGGAATTTTAATCGTGACATTATTCTGCGTTGAAAAAGTTGTTTTAAATTTGCCCTTGCGAGTAAATCTGCGGTACTGGACTGCCTCGCGAATTCTGAATATACGAACCTTACTGCCAATTTTTGTATTCGTTCTATTTTACCAATCAGGTACTTTTGATGTGGACTCCAGATGAGATCGGCGTACTCTAAACATGGTCTAATTAGTGTTTTGTAGGCATTTATTTTAATATGTGGTGGTGCATTGCGCAGTTTTCTTCTCAAGAAAGATAATTTCTTTTCCGCTTTCTGACACATGGCCAAGATGTGTGGTTCCCAGTTAAGATTCGGCGTGAGTGTAATGCCTAGGTATTTTACTTGATTGCATTTTTCGATAATTGAGTTTCCAATCCTATATGTATAGTTAAGGGGGGATTTCTTATTTGTAAAAGAAATGCAATGCGTTTTTGATGTGTTTAATTTCATGCCCCAAGTATTGCACCAGGAATAAATTGCCTGAAGTGAATTGTTAAGTTTAGTTTGGTCGTCTGAATTGCGCACGACTGTGTACACGACACAGTCGTCGGCAAACAGACGCATCTGAATAGGGTTCTCAACGGAAAAGTGGATGTCGTTAATAAACATTAAAAATAGCAGAGGTGCAAGAACCGATCCCTGAGGTACACCAGAATAAACATCAAGTGGTTCTGATAGCTGATTGTCAATTTTAACGCTTTGTTTCCGTTTAGTTAAGAAGTTGTTGATCCAGGATATTATTTTGATATCAATACCAAAAGCCGTTAGTTTTTTGACTAAATCCAGATGTGGGACAACGTCGAACGCCTTAGATATGAACCGTCGTAAAACCGCATTAATCAATGTCACTTAGTGAGATGCAGTGTTTTTCACCATTACAAGTCGGGAACTGCGATATCTAATGTGAAAGCGCTTGCAAACGTCGCTAGGTTAGGTTAGGTTAGGTTACGTTAGGTTAGGTTAGGTTAGGTTTGGTTAGGTTAGGTTAGGTTAGGTTAGGTTAGGGTATGTTAGGTAAGGTTTGGTTAGGTTAGGTTAGGTTAGGTTGGTTTAGGTAAGGTTAGGTTAGGTTAAGATATGAACCGCGCTAAAACCGCGTTAAACAATGTCACTTAGTGAGATGCTGTGTTTTTCACCATTACAAGTCGGGAACTGCGAGATCTAATGTGAAAGCGCTTGAAACCGTCGTAATGTTGTAGAAAGCAATATAAAGTAGCGAGTAAAACGTTTTCTAACGATAGAAGTGCGAAGGTTATGTTAGGTTGAGTTATGTTAGTTTAAGCTAGGTAGCGTCGTGAAACCACCAAAAACGACGTCATCTAACGAGATAGTGTTGTTTTATTGCGAGTACGAAACTGCGATAGGTAAAATGTTGTGAAAGCACACAAAACGGCATGAACAAGCCAAATACTGCGTGTCGTACCGTTACAAGTGCGAAAGTGCTATGTTGTGACATTCTCGGTAAAGCGCATGCAAGTATCGTGAAACCTTAAAGAACGATGTCATTTAGCGAGATACAGCGTTCTGTACTGTAATAAGTTGGTGAGAAACTGTGAGGTCAAGCAAATATCGTAATTGTGAACGAAACAGTGTAATTGAGCGTCTTTATATACAAGTGCGAATGTTAGGTTAGGTTGACATATCAACCGCGCTAAAACCGCATTAAACAATGTCACTTAGTGAGATGCTGTGTTTTTCACCATTACAAGTCGGGAACTGCGATATCTAATGTGAAAGCGCATAAAACCGTCGTAATCTTGTAGAAAACATTGTAAAGTAGCGAATAAAACGTTTTCTAACCATAGAAGTGCGAAGGTTCGGTTAGTTTGAGTTATGTTAGTTTAAGCTAGGTAGCGTCGTGAAACCACCAAAAACGACGTCATCTAACGAGATATTGTTGTTTTAATGCGAGTACGAAACTGCGACAGGTAAAATGTTGTGAAAGCACTCAAAACGGCATGAACAAGCCAAATACTGCATGTTGTACCGTTACAAGTGCGAAACTGCTATGTTGTGACATTCTCGGTAAAGCGCATGCAAGTATCGTGAAACCTTAAAGAACGATGTCATTTAGCGAGATACAGCGTTCTGTACTGTAATATGTTGGTGAGAAACTGTGAGGTCAAGCAAATATCGTAATTGTGAACGAAACAGTGTAATTGAGCGTCTTTAGATACAAGTGCGAATGTTAGGTTAGGTTGACATATCAATCGTCGTAAAACCGCATTAAACAATGTCACTTAGTGAGATGTAGTGTTTTTCAACATTAGAAGTCGGGAACTACGATATCTAATGTGAAAGCGCATGAAACCGTCGAAATCTTGTAGAAAACATTGTAATGTTGCGAGTAAAACGTTTTCTAACGATAGAAGTGCGAAGGTTAGGTTAGGTTAGGTTAGTTTAAGCTAGGTAGCGTCGTGAAACTACCAAAAACGACGTCATCTAACGAGATAGTGTTGTTTTATTGCGAGTATTAAACTGCGATAGGTAAAATGTTGTGAATGCACACAAAACGGCATGAACAAGCCAAATACTGCGTGTTCTACCGTTACAAGTGCGAAACTGCTATATTGTGATATTCTCGTTGAAGCGCATACAAGCATCGTGAAACCTTAAAGAACGATGTCATTTAGCGAGATACAGCGTTCTGTACTGCAATAAGTTGGTGAAAAACTGTGAGGTTATGCAAATATCATAATTGTGAACGAAACAGTGTAATAGAGCGTTTTCTAATACAAGTGCGAATGTTAGGTTAGGTTAAGATATGAACCGTCGTAAAACCGCATTAATCAATGTCACTTAGAGAGATGCAGTGTTTTTCACCATTACAAGTCGGGAACTGCGATATCTAATGTGAAAGCGCTCGCAAACGTCGTTAGGTTAGGTTAGGTTAGGTTAGGTTAGGTTAGGTTACGTTAGGTTAGGTTTGGTTAGGTTAGGTTAGGTTAGGTTATGTTAGGTTAGGTTGGGTTAGGTTAGGTTAGGTTACGTTAGGTTAAGGTATGAACCGTCGTAAAACCGCAATAAACAATGTCACTTAGTGAGATGCAGTGTTTTTCACCTTTACAAGTTGGGAACTGCGATATCTAATGCGAAAGCGCTTGAAACCGTCGTAATGTTGTAGAAAGCAATGTAAAGTAGCGAGTAAAACGTTTTCTAACGATAGAAGTGCGAAGGTTATGTTAGGTTGAGTTATGTTAGTTTAAGCTAGGTAGCGTCGTGAAACCACCAAAAACGACGTCATATAACGAGATAGTGTTGTTTTATTGCGAGTACGAAACTGCGATAGGTAAAATGTTGTGAAAGCACACAAAACGGCATGAACAAGCCAAATACTGCGTTTTGTACCGTTACAAGTGCGAAAGTGCTAAGTTGTGACATTCTCGGTAAAGCGCATGCAAGTATCGTGAAACCTTAAAGAACGATGTCATTTAGCGAGATACAGCGTTCTGTACTGTAATAAGTTGGTGAGAAACTGTGAGGTCAAGCAAATATCGTAATAGTGAACGAAACAGTGTAATTGAGCGTCTTTAGATACAAGTGCGAATGTTAGGTTAGGTTGACATATCAACCGTCGTAAAACCGCATTAAACAATGTCACTTAGTGAGATGTAGTGTTTTTCAACATTACAAGTCGGGAACTACGATATCTAATGTGAAAGCGCATGAAACCGTCGTAATCTTGTAGAAAACATTGTAAAGTGGCGAGAAAACGTTTTCTAACGATAGAAGTGCGACGGTTAGGTTAGGTTAGGTTAGTTTAAGCTAGGTAGCGTCGTGAAACTACCAAAAACGACGTCATCTAACGAGATAGTGTTGTTTTATAGCGAGTATTAAACTGCGATAGGTGAAATGTTGTGAAAGCACACAAAACGGCATGAACAAGCCAAATACTGCGTGTTCTACCGTTACAAGTGCGAAACTTCTATATTGTGATATTCTCGTTAAAGCGCTTGCAAGCATCGTGAAACCTTAAAGAACAATGTCATTTAGCGAGATACAGCGTTCTGTACTGCAATAAGTTGGTGAAAAACTGTGAGGTTATGCAAATATCATAATTGTGAACGAAACAGTGTAATAGAGCGTTTTCTAATACAAGTGCGAATGTTAGGTTAGGTTAAGATATGAACCGTCGTAAAACCGCATTAATCAATGTCACTTAGAGAGATGCAGTGTTTTTCACCATTACAAGTCGGGAACTGCGATATCTAATGTGAAAGCGCTCGCAAACGTCGTTAGGTTAGGTTAGGTTAGGTTAGGTTAGGTTAGGTTAGGTTACGTTAGGTTAGGTTTGGTTAGGTTAGGTTAGGTTAGGTTATGTTAGGTTAGGTTGGGTTAGGTTAGGTTAGGTTACGTTAGGTTAAGGTATGAACCGTCGTAAAACCGCAATAAACAATGTCACTTAGTGAGATGCAGTGTTTTTCACCTTTACAAGTTGGGAACTGCGATATCTAATGCGAAAGCGCTTGAAACCGTCGTAATGTTGTAGAAAGCAATGTAAAGTAGCGAGTAAAACGTTTTCTAACGATAGAAGTGCGAAGGTTATGTTAGGTTGAGTTATGTTAGTTTAAGCTAGGTAGCGTCGTGAAACCACCAAAAACGACGTCATCTAACGAGATAGTGTTGTTTTATTGCGAGTACGAAACTGCGATAGGTAAAATGTTGTGAAAGCACACAAAACGGCATGAACAAGCCAAATACTGCGTGTTGTACCGTTACAAGTGCGAAAGTGCTATGTTGTGACATTCTCGGTAAAGCGCATGCAAGTATCGTGAAACCTTAAAGAACGATGTCATTTAGCGAGATACAGCGTTCTGTACTGTAATAAGTTGGTGAGAAACTGTGAGGTCAAGCAAATATCGTAATTGTGAACGAAACAGTGTAATTGAGCGTCTTTAGATACAAGTGCGAATGTTAGGTTAGGTTGACATATCAACCGTCGTAAAACCGCATTAAACAATGTCACTTAGTGAGATGTAGTGTTTTTCAACATTACAAGTCGGGAACTACGATATCTAATGTGAAAGCGCATGAAACCGTCGTAATCTTGTAGAAAACATTGTAAAGTGGCGAGTAAAACGTTTTCTAACGATAGAAGTGCGAAGGTTACGTTAGGTTAGGTTAGTTTAAGCTAGGTAGCGTCGTGAAACTACCAAAAACGATGTCATCTAACGAGATAGTGTTGTTTTATAGCGAGTATTAAACTGCGATAGGTGAAATGTTGTGAAAGCACACAAAACGGCATGAACAAGCCAAATACTGCGTGTTCTACCGTTACAAGTGCGAAACTGCTATATTGTGATATTCTCGTTAAAGCGCATGCAAGCATCGTGAAACCTTAAAGAACAATGTCATTTAGCGAGATACAGCGTTCTGTACTGCAATAAGTTGGTGAAAAACTGTGAGGTTATGCAAATATCCTAATTGTGAACGAAACAGTGTAATAGAGCGTTTTTTAATACAAGTGCGAATGTTAGGTTAGGTTAAGATATGAACCGTCGTAAAACCGCATTAATCCATGTCACTTAGTGAGATGCAGTGTTTTTCACCATTACAAGTCGGGAACTGCGATATCTAATGTGAAAGCGCTCGCAAACGTCGTTAGGTTAGGTTAGGTTAGGTTAGGTTACGTTAGGTTAGGTTAGGTTAGGTTTGGTTAGGTTAGGTTAGGTTAGGTTAGGGTATGTTAGGTTAGGTTTGGTTAGGTTAGGTTAGGTTAGGTTGGTTTAGGTAAGGTTAGGTTAGGTTGATATGAACCGCGCTAAAACCGCATTAAACAATGTCACTTAGTGAGATGCTGTATTTTTCACCATTACAAGTCGGGAACTGCGATATCTAATGTGAAAGCGCATGAAACCGTCGTAATCTTGTAGAAAACATTGTAAAGTAGCGAATAAAACGTTTTCTAACGATAGAAGTGCGAAGGTTCGGTTAGTTTGAGTTATGTTAGTTTAAGCTAGGTAGCGTCGTGAAACCACCAAAAACGACGTCATCTAACGAGATAGTGTTGTTTTAATGCGAGTACGAAACTGCGACAGGTAAAATGTTGTGAAAGCACTCAAAACGGCATGAACAAGCCAAATACTGCATGTTGTACCGTTACAAGTGCGAAACTGCTATGTTGTGACATTCTCGGTAAAGCGCATGCAAGTATCGTGAAACCTTAAAGAACGATGTCATTTAGCGAGATACAGCGTTCTGTACTGTAATAAGTTGGTGAGAAACTGTGAGGTCAAGCAAATATCGTAATTGTGAACGAAACAGTGTAATTGAGCGTCTTTAGATACAAGTGCGAATGTTAGGTTAGGTTGACATATCAATCGTCGTAAAACCGCATTAAACAATGTCACTTAGTGAGATGTAGTGTTTTTCAACATTACAAGTCGGGAACTACGATATCTAATGTGAAAGCGCATGAAACCGTCGTAATCTTGTAGAAAACATTGTAATGTTGCGAGTAAAACGTTTTCTAACGATAGAAGTGCGAAGGTTAGGTTAGGTTAGGTTAGTTTAAGCTAGGTAGCGTCGTGAAACTACCAAAAACGACGTCATCTAACGAGATAGTGTTGTTTTATTGCGAGTATTAAACTGCGATAGGTAAAATGTTGTGAATGCACACAAAACGGCATGAACAAGCCAAATACTGCGTGTTCTACCGTTACAAGTGCGAAACTGCTATATTGTGATATTCTCGTTGAAGCGCATGCAAGCATCTGGAAACCTTAAAGAACGATGTCATTTAGCGAGATACAGCGTTCTGTACTGCAATAAGTTGGTGAAAAACTGTGAGATGCAAATATCGTAATTGTGAACGAAACAGTGTAATAGAGCGTTTTTCAATACAAGTACGAATGTTGGGTTAGGTTAAGATATGAACCGTCGTAAAACCGCATAAAACAATGTCACTTAGTGAGATGCAGTGTTTTTCACCATTACAAGTTGGGAACTGCGATATCTAATGTGAAAGCACTTGCAAACGTCGTTAGGTTAGGTTAGGTTAGGTTAGGTTAGGTTACGTTAGGTTAGGTTTGGTTAGGTTAGGTTAGGTTAGGTTATGTTAGGTTAGGTTGGGTTAGGTTAGGTTAGGTTACGTTAGGTTAAGGTATGAACCGTCGTAAAACCGCAATAAACAATGTCACTTAGTGAGATGCAGTGTTTTTCACCTTTACAAGTTGGGAACTGCGATATCTAATGCGAAAGCGCTTGAAACCGTCGTAATGTTGTAGAAAGCAATGTAAAGTAGCGAGTAAAACGTTTTCTAACGATAGAAGTGCGAAGGTTATGTTAGGTTGAGTTATGTTAGTTTAAGCTAGGTAGCGTCGTGAAACCACCAAAAACGACGTCATCTAACGAGATAGTGTTGTTTTATTGCGAGTACGAAACTGCGATAGGTAAAATGTTGTGAAAGCACACAAAACGGCATGAACAAGCCAAATACTGCGTGTTGTACCGTTACAAGTGCGAAAGTGCTATGTTGTGACATTCTCGGTAAAGCGCATGCAAGTATCGTGAAACCTTAAAGAACGATGTCATTTAGCGAGATACAGCGTTCTGTACTGTAATAAGTTGGTGAGAAACTGTGAGGTCAAGCAAATATCGTAATTGTGAACGAAACAGTGTAATTGAGCGTCTTTAGATACAAGTGCGAATGTTAGGTTAGGTTGACATATCAACCGTCGTAAAACCGCATTAAACAATGTCACTTAGTGAGATGTAGTGTTTTTCAACATTACAAGTCGGGAACTACGATATCTAATGTGAAAGCGCATGAAACCGTCGTAATCTTGTAGAAAACATTGTAAAGTGGCGAGAAAACGTTTTCTAACGATAGAAGTGCGACGGTTAGGTTAGGTTGGGTTAGTTTAAGCTAGGTAGCGTCGTGAAACTACCAAAAACGACGTCATCTAACGAGATAGTGTTGTTTTATAGCGAGTATTAAACTGCGATAGGTGAAATGTTGTGAAAGCACACAAAACGGCATGAACAAGCCAAATACTGCGTGTTCTACCGTTACAAGTGCGAAACTCCTATATTGTGATATTCTCGTTAAAGCGCATGCAAGCATCGTGAAACCTTAAAGAACAATGTCATTTAGCGAGATACAGCGTTCTGTACTGCAATAAGTTGGTGAAAAACTGTGAGGTTATGCAAATATCCTAATTGTGAACGAAACAGTGTAATAGAGCGTTTTCTAATACAAGTGCGAATGTTAGGTTAGGTTAAGATATGAACCGTCGTAAAACCGCATTAATCAATGTCACTTAGAGAGATGCAGTGTTTTTCACCATTACAAGTCGGGAACTGCGATATCTAATGTGAAAGCGCTCGCAAACGTCGTTAGGTTAGGTTAGGTTAGGTTAGGTTAGGTTAGGTTACGTTAGGTTAGGTTTGGTTAGGTTAGGTTAGGTTATGTTATGTTAGGTTAGCTTGGGTTATGTTAGGTTAGGTTACGTTAGGTTAAGGTATGAACCGTCGTAAAACCGCAATAAACAATGTCACTTAGTGAGATGCAGTGTTTTTCACCTTTACAAGTTGGGAACTGCGATATCTAATGTGAAAGCGCTTGAAACCGTCGTAATGTTGTAGAAAGCAATGTAAAGTAGAAAGTAAAACGTTTTCTAACGATAGAAGTGCGAAGGTTATGTTAGGTTGAGTTATGTTAGTTTAAGCCATGTAGCGTCGTGAAACCACCAAAAACGACGTCATCTAACGAGATAGTGTTGTTTTATAGCGAGTATTAAACTGCGATAGGTGAAATGTTGTGAAAGCACACAAAACGGCATGAACAAGCCAAATACTGCGTGTTCTACCGTTACAAGTGCGAAACTCCTATATTGTGATATTCTCGTTAAAGCGCATGCAAGCATCGTGAAACCTTAAAGAACAATGTCATTTAGCGAGATACAGCGTTCTGTACTGCAATAAGTTGGTGAAAAACTGTGAGGTTATGCAAATATCCTAATTGTGAACGAAACAGTGTAATAGAGCGTTTTTTAATACAAGTGCGAATGTTAGGTTAGGTTAATTCAATTCAATTCAATTCAGTTTATTCCGACATCACAGGAGACATTACAAAAGTCACAACAGTGATGCTGTGGGGCGAAAGCAAAAAGCCATTAAGGCTTGACGAAGGCTTTCGCACCATTTGACAACATAGCAACAGCAACAGCAGCATGAGATCATCAGTTATTATACAATATCAAAACATGTACTTCAAGGTCATGCCGATTTGCATTTTATTAACACGTTGAAAAAACATTTACAGAACGGAGCAGTATAAATGGTTTATTGTAAGAAACTGTTTAAGGTTAGTGGCAGTAAGTAGCTCATCATCTGGCGACCATAGTTAGTACGTGTGTAAGGAATTTTCCAGTCATCGGTAGCTCGTGTGCTATAGGGGCAGGTATAGGGTGTCAAACGCGCTAAATCAGTAAGAAAAGAGTCGTGATTTTTTAAGGAAGTACGATATCGCTTCATTAAAATTGTATTGTATATCTCAGGCATTGGTTGTAAATTAAGGGCTTCGAAAATGGGTTTGGAATGTTTATCGCGAGGAACACCTGTAATTATGCGCACAGCCTTTTTCTGTAATCTATATATTCGGCCTAAGTTCTTTTCCGATGTGGTGCCCCATACTAGATAGCAATAGCTTAATGTAGATAAAAATAGCGAATTATATAGTAAGAGTTTAATTTTTTGTGGCAAGAGAAAACGTAAGCGCGATAAGATACCTACAGTACGAGAAAGTTTAGCATGGACAAACTCAGCCTGATCCTTCCATAGCATGTTTTCGTGGAAAAAAACTCCCAGAGTTTTCACTGTCGGTTCAATCCTTATAGATACTGAGCCAATCACTAATGATAAATCGCAGTTTACGGGCTTATTTATTGGACGAAAGAGCACAGATTTTGTTTTTGAGGTGTTTATAATTAGCGAATTTCTTATGCTCCAAATGTGCAGCAGTTTCAAGACACTATTTGCTTTGTCAACTAGTTTATGCAAATCGCAGTCTTTAAAAAATAAGCTGGTATCATCTGCATAAATAATAAATGTTGTATTGTTATCGATGTTTGTCAAGTCGTTCACATACAGATTAAAAAGCAGGGGACCCAGAATACTTCCTTGGGGCACGCCATGTGACAGTTTTTTAAAACTAGATGCGTAGCCATTTATATCTACTTTTTGCTGTCGGTATTTCAAATAGGTTTTTATGACACTTATAAAGTTCCCCCGAAAACCGTAGTGTTCTAGTTTTTTAATTAATGTAATGTGGTTGATTCTGTCAAATGCTTTTGAGAAATCTACAAAAATTCCAAGTGTATATATTTCCTTTTCAAATGCATCGAGTATGATTTCTTTTTGCATTAGTAGGGCAGTTTCTGTTGAGCGCTGCTTTGTGAAACCAAATTGAAAAGGCGTCATAATGTGGTGCTTGGTTAAGAATGACACTTGGTTAAGATATGAACCGTCGTAAAACCGAATTAATCAATGTCACTTAGAGAGATGCAGTGTTTTTCACCATTACAAGTCGGGAACTGCGATATCTAATGTGAAAGCGCTCGCAAACGTCGTTAGGTTAGGTTAGGTTAGGTTAGGTTAGGTTAGGTTACGTTAGGTTAGGTTAGGTTAGGTTTGGTTAGGTTAGGTTAGGTTAGGTTAGGTTAGGGTATGTTAGGTAAGGTTTGGTTAGGTTAGGTTAGGTTAGGTTGGTTTAGGTAAGGTTAGGTTAGGTTAAGATATGAACCGCGCTAAAACCGCGTTAAACAATGTCACTTAGTGAGATGCTGTGTTTTTCACCATTACAAGTCGGGAACTGCGATATCTAATGTGAAAGCGCATGAAACCGTCGTAATCTTGTAGAAAACATTGTAAAGTAGCGAATAAAACGTTTTCTAACGATAGAAGTGCGAAGGTTCGGTTAGTTTGAGTTATGTTAGTTTAAGCTAGGTAGCGTCGTGAAACCACCAAAAACGACGTCATCTAACGAGATAGTGTTGTTTTAATGCGAGTACGAAACTGCGACAGGTAAAATGTTGTGAAAGCACTCAAAACGGCATGAACAAGCCAAATACTGCGTGTTGTACCGTTACAAGTGCGAAACTGCTATGTTGTGACATTCTCGGTAAAGCGCATGCAAGTATCGTGAAACCTTAAAGAACGATGTCATTTAGCGAGATACAGCGTTCTGTACTGTAATAAGTTGGTGAGAAACTGTGAGGTCAAGCAAATATTGTAATTGTGAACGAAACAGTGTAATTGAGCGTCTTTAGATACAAGTGCGAATGTTAGGTTAGGTTGACATATCAACCGTCGTAAAACCGCATTAAACAATGTCACTTAGTGAGATGTAGTGTTTTTCAACATTACAAGTCGGGAACTACGATATCTAATGTGAAAGCGCATGAAACCGTCGTAATCTTGTAGAAAACATTGTAAAGTGGCGAGTAAAACGTTTTCTAACGATAGAAGTGCGACGGTAAGGTTAGGTTAGGTTAGTTTAAGCTAGGTAGCGTCGTGAAACTACCAAAAACGACGTCATCTAACGAGATAGTGTTGTTTTATAGCGAGTATTAAACTGCGATAGGTGAAATGTTGTGAAAGCACACAAAACGGCATGAACAAGCCAAATACTGCGTGTTCTACCGTTACAAGTGCGAAACTGCTATATTGTGATATTCTCGTTAAAGCGCATGCAAGCATCGTGAAACCTTAAAGAACAATGTCATTTAGCGAGATACAGCGTTCTGTACTGCAATAAGTTGGTGAAAAACTGTGAGGTTATGCAAATATCCTAATTGTGAACGAAACAGTGTAATAGAGCGTTTTTTAATACAAGTGCGAATGTTAGGTTAGGTTTTTTTTTTTATTTGAATATACTGCAGGCCCTTCACGGCCCAAGCAGGAGTGGGTACACAGATACATCGAAATACATACATTGCCAAAAAAAAAATCATGGTGCAAATTCAATACACTGTATGCGGTTGATGAAAGAGTCAATCGTACTACAACAAACAATGTCGTTGGGTAGGCTGTTCCAGAGGGAGATAGCTGACGGAAAAAGTGAATGTTTGTGAGCGTTTACACGACTTAAAGGTTGGCGTATTGTTTTAGAATGATTTAGTCGGAATGATTGTTTAAGTGGATCTTGCAGATAATGAGAGCGTGATATGTGGAAATGACCATGATATAATTGGTAAAGGAATTTTAATCGTGACATTATTCTGCGTTGAAAAAGTTGTTTTAAATTTGCCCTTGCGAGTAAATCTGCGGTACTGGACTGCCTCGCGAATTCTGAATATACGAACCTTACTGCCAATTTTTGTATTCGTTCTATTTTACCAATCAGGTACTTTTGATGTGGACTCCAGATGAGATCGGCGTACTCTAAACATGGTCTAATTAGTGTTTTGTAGGCATTTATTTTAATATGTGGTGGTGCATTGCGCAGTTTTCTTCTCAAGAAAGATAATTTCTTTTCCGCTTTCTGACACATGGCCAAGATGTGTGGTTCCCAGTTAAGATTCGGCGTGAGTGTAATGCCTAGGTATTTTACTTGATTGCATTTTTCGATAATTGAGTTTCCAATCCTATATGTATAGTTAAGGGGGGATTTCTTATTTGTAAAAGAAATGCAATGCGTTTTTGATGTGTTTAATTTCATGCCCCAAGTATTGCACCAGGAATAAATTGCCTGAAGTGAATTGTTAAGTTTAGTTTGGTCGTCTGAATTGCGCACGACTGTGTACACGACACAGTCGTCGGCAAACAGACGCATCTGAATAGGGTTCTCAACGGAAAAGTGGATGTCGTTAATAAACATTAAAAATAGCAGAGGTGCAAGAACCGATCCCTGAGGTACACCAGAATAAACATCAAGTGGTTCTGATAGCTGATTGTCAATTTTAACGCTTTGTTTCCGTTTAGTTAAGAAGTTGTTGATCCAGGATATTATTTTGATATCAATACCAAAAGCCGTTAGTTTTTTGACTAAATCCAGATGTGGGACAACGTCGAACGCCTTAGATATGAACCGTCGTAAAACCGCATTAATCAATGTCACTTAGTGAGATGCAGTGTTTTTCACCATTACAAGTCGGGAACTGCGATATCTAATGTGAAAGCGCTTGCAAACGTCGCTAGGTTAGGTTAGGTTAGGTTACGTTAGGTTAGGTTAGGTTAGGTTTGGTTAGGTTAGGTTAGGTTAGGTTAGGTTAGGGTATGTTAGGTAAGGTTTGGTTAGGTTAGGTTAGGTTAGGTTGGTTTAGGTAAGGTTAGGTTAGGTTAAGATATGAACCGCGCTAAAACCGCGTTAAACAATGTCACTTAGTGAGATGCTGTGTTTTTCACCATTACAAGTCGGGAACTGCGAGATCTAATGTGAAAGCGCATGAAACCGTCGTAATCTTGTAGAAAACATTGTAAAGTAGCGAATAAAACGTTTTCTAACGATAGAAGTGCGAAGGTTCGGTTAGTTTGAGTTATGTTAGTTTAAGCTAGGTAGCGTCGTGAAACCACCAAAAACGACGTCATCTAACTTGATAGTGTTGTTTTAATGCGAGTACGAAACTGCGACAGGTAAAATGTTGTGAAAGCACTCAAAACGGCATGAACAAGCCAAATACTGCGTGTTGTACCGTTACAAGTGCGAAACTGCTATGTTGTGACATTCTCGGTAAAGCGCATGCAAGTATCGTGAAACCTTAAAGAACGATGTCATTTAGCGAGATACAGCGTTCTGTACTGTAATAAGTTGGTGAGAAACTGTGAGGTCAAGCAAATATCGTAATTGTGAACGAAACAGTGTAATTGAGCGTCTTTAGATACAAGTGCGAATGTTAGGTTAGGTTGACATATCAAACGTCGTAAAACCGCATTAAACAATGTCACTTAGTGAGATGTATTGTTTTTCAACATTACAAGTCGGGAACTACAATATCTAATGTGAAAGCGCATGAAACCGTCGTAATCTTCTAGAAAACATTGTAAAGTTGCGAGTAAACGTTTTCTAACGATAGAAGTGCGAAGGTTAGGTTAGGTTAGGTTAGTTTAAGCTAGGTAGCGTCGTGAAACTACCAAAAACGACGTCATCTAACGAGATAGTGTTGTTTTATTGCGAGTATTAAACTGCGATAGGTAAAATGTTGTGAATGCACACAAAACGGCATGAACAAGCCAAATACTGCATGTTCTACCGTTACAAGTGCGAAACTGCTATATTGTGATATTCTCGTTAAAGCGCATGCAAGCATCGTGAAACCTTAAAGAACGATGTCATTTAGCGAGATACAGCGTTCTGTACTGCAATAAGTTGGTGAAAAACTGTGATGTTATGCAAATATCGTAATTGTGAACGAAACAGTGTAATAGAGCGTTTTTCAATACAAGTACGAATGTTAGGTTAGGTTAAGATATGAACCGTCGTAAAACCGCATTAAACAATGTCACTTAGTGAGATGCATTGTTTTTCACCATTACAAGTTGGGAACTGCTATATCTAATGTGAAAGCACTTGCAAACGTCGTTAGGTTAGGTTAGGTTAGGTTAGGTTACGTTAGGTTAGGTTTGGTTAGGTTAGGTTAGGTTAGGTTAGGTTAGGTTGGGTTGGGTTAGGTTAGGTTAGGTTACGTTAGGTTAAGGTATGAACCGTCGTAAAACCGCAATAAACAATGCCACTTAGTGAGATGCAGTGTTTTTCACCTTTACAAGTTGGGAACTGCAATATCTAATGTGAAAGCGCTTGAAACCGTCGTAATGTTGTAGAAAGCAATGTAATGTAGCGAGTGAAACGTTTTCTAACGATAGAAGTGCGAAGGTTATGTTAGGTTGAGTTATGTTAGTTTAAGCTAGGTAGCGTCGTGAAACCACCAAAAACGACGTCATCTAACGAGATAGTGTTGTTTTATTGCGAGTACGAAACTGCGATAGGTAAAATGTTGTGAAAGCACACAAAACGGCATGAACAAGCCAAATACTGCGTGTTGTACCGTTACAAGTGCGAAAGTGCTATGTTGTGACATTCTCGGTAAAGCGCATGCAAGTATCGTGAAACCTTAAAGAACGATGTCATTTAGCGAGATACAGCGTTCTGTACTGTAATAAGTTGGTGAGAAACTGTGAGGTCAAGCAAATATCGTAATTGTGAACGAAACAGTGTAATTGAGCGTCTTTAGATACAAGTGCGAATGTTAGGTTAGGTTGACATATCAACCGCGCTAAAACCGCATTAAACAATGTCACTTAGTGAGATGCTGTGTTTTTCACCATTACAAGTCGGGAACTGCGATATCTAATGTGAAAGCGCATGAAACCGTCGTAATCTTGTAGAAAACATTGTAAAGTAGCGAATAAAACGTTTTCTAACCATAGAAGTGCGAAGGTTCGGTTAGTTTGAGTTATGTTAGTTTAAGCTAGGTAGCGTCGTGAAACCTCCAAAAACGACGTCATCTAACGAGATAGTGTTGTTTTAATGCGAGTACGAAACTGCGACAGGTAAAATGTTGTGAAAGCACTCAAAACGGCATGAACAAGCCAAATACTGCATGTTGTACCGTTACAAGTGCGAAACTGCTATGTTGTGACATTCTCGGTAAAGCGCATGCAAGTATCGTGAAACCTTAAAGAACGATGTCATTTAGCGAGATACAGCGTTCTGTACTGTAATAAGTTGGTGAGAAACTGTGAGGTCAAGCAAATATCGTAATTGTGAACGAAACAGTGTAATTGAGCGTCTTTAGATACAAGTGCGAATGTTAGGTTAGGTTGACATATCAATCGTCGTAAAACCGCATTAAACAATGTCACTTAGTGAGATGTAGTGTTTTTCAACATTACAAGTCGGGAACTACGATATCTAATGTGAAAGCGCATGAAACCGTCGAAATCTTGTAGAAAACATTGTAATGTTGCGAGTAAAACGTTTTCTAACGATAGAAGTGCGAAGGTTAGGTTAGGTTAGGTTAGTTTAAGCTAGGTAGCGTCGTGAAACTACCAAAAACGACGTCATCTAACGAGATAGTGTTGTTTTATTGCGAGTATTAAACTGCGATAGGTAAAATGTTGTGAATGCACACAAAACGGCATGAACAAGCCAAATACTGCGTGTTCTACCGTTACAAGTGCGAAACTGCTATATTGTGACATTCTCGTTGAAGCGCATGCAAGCATCGTGAAACCTTAAAGAACGATGTCATTTAGCGAGATACAGCGTTCTGTACTGCAATAAGTTGGTGAAAAACTGTGAGGTTATGCAAATATCGTAATTGTGAACGAAACAGTGTAATAGAGCGTTTTTCAATACAAGTACGAATGTTAGGTTAGGTTAAGATATGAACCGTCGTAAAACCGCATAAAATAATGTCACTTAGTGAGATGCAGTGTTTTTCACCATTACAAGTTGGGAACTGCGATATCTAATGTGAAAGCACTTGCAAACGTCGTTAGGTTAGGTTAGGTTAGGTTAGGTTAGGTTAGGTTAGGTTAGGTTTGGTTAGGTTAGGTTATGTTAGGTTAGGTTGGGTTAGGTTAGGTTAGGTTACGTTAGGTTAAGGTATGAACCGTCGTAAAACCGCAATAAACAATGTCACTTAGTGAGATGCAGTGTTTTTCACCTTTACAAGTTGGGAACTGCGATATCTAATGCGAAAGCGCTTGAAACCGTCGTAATGTTGTAGAAAGCAATATAAAGTAGCGAGTAAAACGTTTTCTAACGATAGAAGTGCGAAGGTTATGTTAGGTTGAGTTATGTTAGTTTAAGCTAGGTAGCGTCGTGAAACCACCAAAAACGACGTCATCTAACGAGATAGTGTTGTTTTATTGCGAGTACGAAACTGCGATAGGTAAAATGTTGTGAAAGCACACAAAACAGCATGAACAAGCCAAATACTGCGTGTCGTACCGTTACAAGTGCGAAAGTGCTATGTTGTGACATTCTCGGTAAAGCGCATGCAAGTATCGTGAAACCTTAAAGAACGATGTCATTTAGCGAGATACAGCGTTCTGTACTGTAATAAGTTGGTGAGAAACTGTGAGGTCAAGCAAATATCGTAATTGTGAACGAAACAGTGTAATTGAGCATCTTTAGATACAAGTGCGAATGTTAGGTTAGGTTGACATATCAACCGCGCTAAAACCGCATTAAACAATGTCACTTAGTGAGATGCTGTGTTTTTCACCATTACAAGTCGGGAACTGCGATATCTAATGTGAAAGCGCATAAAACCGTCGTAATCTTGTAGAAAACATTGTAAAGTAGCGAATAAAACGTTTTCTAACCATAGAAGTGCGAAGGTTCGGTTAGTTTGAGTTATGTTAGTTTAAGCTAGGTAGCGTCGTGAAACCACCAAAAACGACGTCATCTAACGAGATAGTGTTGTTTTAATGCGAGTACGAAACTGCGACAGGTAAAATGTTGTGAATGCACACAAAACGGCATGAACAAGCCAAATACTGCGTGTTCTACCGTTACAAGTGCGAAACTGCTATATTGTGATATTCTCGTTGAAGCGCATGCAAGCATCGTGAAACCTTAAAGAACGATGTCATTTAGCGAGATACAGCGTTCTGTACTGCAATAAGTTGGTGAAAAACTGTGAGGTTATGCAAATATCATAATTGTGAACGAAACAGTGTAATAGAGCGTTTTCTAATACAAGTGCGAATGTTAGGTTAGGTTAAGATATGAACCGTCGTAAAACCGCATTAATCAATGTCACTTAGAGAGATGCAGTGTTTTTCACCATTACAAGTCGGGAACTGCGATATCTAATGTGAAAGCGCTCGCAAACGTCGTTAGGTTAGGTTAGGTTAGGTTAGGTTAGGTTAGGTTACGTTAGGTTAGGTTTGGTTAGGTTAGGTTAGGTTAGGTTATGTTAGGTTAGCTTGGGTTAGGTTAGGTTAGGTTACGTTAGGTTAAGGTATGAACCGTCGTAAAACCGCAATAAACAATGTCACTTAGTGAGATGCAGTGTTTTTCACCTTTACAAGTTGGGAACTGCGATATCTAATGCGAAAGCGCTTGAAACCGTCGTAATGTTGTAGAAAGCAATGTAAAGTAGCGAGTAAAACGTTTTCTAACGATAGAAGTGCGAAGGTTATGTTAGGTTGAGTTATGTTAGTTTAAGCTAGGTAGCGTCGTGAAACCACCAAAAACGACGTCATCTAACGAGATAGTGTTGTTTTATTGCGAGTACGAAACTGCGATAGGTAAAATGTTGTGAAAGCACACAAAACGGCATGAACAAGCCAAATACTGCGTGTTGTACCGTTACAAGTGCGAAAGTGCTATGTTGTGACATTCTCGGTAAAGCGCATGCAAGTATCGTGAAACCTTAAAGAACGATGTCATTTAGCGAGATACAGCGTTCTGTACTGTAATAAGTTGGTGAGAAACTGTGAGGTCAAGCAAATATCGTAATTGTGAACGAAACAGTGTAATTGAGCGTCTTTAGATACAAGTGCGAATGTTAGGTTAGGTTGACATATCAATCGTCGTAAAACCGCATTAAACAATGTCACTTAGTGAGATGTAGTGTTTTTCAACATTACAAGTCGGGAACTACGATATCTAATGTGAAAGCGCATGAAACCGTCGTAATCTTGTAGAAAACATTGTAAAGTGGCGAGAAAACGTTTTCTAACGATAGAAGTGCGACGGTTAGGTTAGGTTAGGTTAGTTTAAGCTAGGTAGCGTCGTGAAACTACCAAAAACGACGTCATCTAACGAGATAGTGTTGTTTTATAGCGAGTATTAAACTGCGATAGGTGAAATGTTGTGAAAGCACACAAAACGGCATGAACAAGCCAAATACTGCGTGTTCTACCGTTACAAGTGCGAAACTTCTATATTGTGATATTCTCGTTAAAGCGCTTGCAAGCATCTGGAAACCTTAAAGAACAATGTCATTTAGCGAGATACAGCGTTCTGTACTGCAATAAGTTGGTGAAAAACTGTGAGGTTATGCAAATATCATAATTGTGAACGAAACAGTGTAATAGAGCGTTTTCTAATACAAGTACGAATGTTGGGTTAGGTTAAGATATGAACCGTCGTAAAACCGCATAAAACAATGTCACTTAGAGAGATGCAGTGTTTTTCACCATTACAAGTCGGGAACTGCGATATCTAATGTGAAAGCACTTGCAAACGTCGTTAGGTTAGGTTAGGTTAGGTTAGGTTAGGTTACGTTAGGTTAGGTTTGGTTAGGTTAGGTTAGGTTAGGTTATGTTAGGTTAGGTTGGGTTAGGTTAGGTTAGGTTACGTTAGGTTAAGGTATGAACCGTCGTAAAACCGCAATAAACAATGTCACTTAGTGAGATGCAGTGTTTTTCACCTTTACAAGTTGGGAACTGCGATATCTAATGCGAAAGCGCTTGAAACCGTCGTAATGTTGTAGAAAGCAATGTAAAGTAGCGAGTAAAACGTTTTCTAACGATAGAAGTGCGAAGGTTATGTTAGGTTGAGTTATGTTAGTTTAAGCTAGGTAGCGTCGTGAAACCACCAAAAACGACGTCATCTAACGAGATAGTGTTGTTTTATTGCGAGTACGAAACTGCGATAGGTAAAACGTTGTGAAAGCACACAAAACGGCATGAACAAGCCAAATACTGCGTGTTGTACCGTTACAAGTGCGAAAGTGCTATGTTGTGACATTCTCGGTAAAGCGCATGCAAGTATCGTGAAACCTTAAAGAACGATGTCATTTAGCGAGATACAGCGTTCTGTACTGTAATAAGTTGGTGAGAAACTGTGAGGTCAAGCAAATATCGTAATTGTGAACGAAACAGTGTAATTGAGCGTCTTAATATACAAGTGCGAATGTTAGGTTAGGTTGACATATCAACCGTCGTAAAACCGCATTAAACAATGTCACTTAGTGAGATGTAGTGTTTTTCAACATTACAAGTCGGGAACTACGATATCTAATGTGAAAGCGCATGAAACCGTCGTAATCTTGTAGAAAACATTGTAAAGTGGCGAGAAAACGTTTTCTAACGATAGAAGTGCGACGGTTAGGTTAGGTTGGGTTAGTTTAAGCTAGGTAGCGTCGTGAAACTACCAAAAACGACGTCATCTAACGAGATAGTGTTGTTTTATAGCGAGTATTAAACTGCGATAGGTGAAATGTTGTGAAAGCACACAAAACGGCATGAACAAGCCAAATACTGCGTGTTCTACCGTTACAAGTGCGAAACTCCTATATTGTGATATTCTCGTTAAAGCGCATGCAAGCATCGTGAAACCTTAAAGAACAATGTCATTTAGCGAGATACAGCGTTCTGTACTGCAATAAGTTGGTGAAAAACTGTGAGGTTATGCAAATATCCTAATTGTGAACGAAACAGTGTAATAGAGCGTTTTCTAATACAAGTGCGAATGTTAGGTTAGGTTAAGATATGAACCGTCGTAAAACCGCATTAATCAATGTCACTTAGAGAGATGCAGTGTTTTTCACCATTACAAGTCGGGAACTGCGATATCTAATGTGAAAGCGCTCGCAAACGTCGTTAGGTTAGGTTAGGTTAGGTTAGGTTAGGTTACGTTAGGTTAGGTTTGGTTAGGTTAGGTTAGGTTATGTTATGTTAGGTTAGCTTGGGTTGTGTTAGGTTAGGTTACGTTAGGTTAAGGTATGAACCGTCGTAAAACCGCAATAAACAATGTCACTTAGTGAGATGCAGTGTTTTTCACCTTTACAAGTTGGGAACTGCGATATCTAATGTGAAAGCGCTTGAAACCGTCGTAATGTTGTAGAAAGCAATGTAAAGTAGAAAGTAAAACGTTTTCTAACGATAGAAGTGCGAAGGTTATGTTAGGTTGAGTTATGTTAGTTTAAGCCATGTAGCGTCGTGAAACCACCAAAAACGACGTCATCTAACGAGATAGTGTTGTTTTATAGCGAGTATTAAACTGCGATAGGTGAAATGTTGTGAAAGCACACAAAACGGCATGAACAAGCCAAATACTGCGTGTTCTACCGTTACAAGTGCGAAACTCCTATATTGTGATATTCTCGTTAAAGCGCATGCAAGCATCGTGAAACCTTAAAGAACAATGTCATTTAGCGAGATACAGCGTTCTGTACTGCAATAAGTTGGTGAAAAACTGTGAGGTTATGCAAATATCCTAATTGTGAACGAAACAGTGTAATAGAGCGTTTTTTAATACAAGTGCGAATGTTAGGTTAGGTTAAGATATGAACCGTCGTAAAACCGAATTAATCAATGTCACTTAGAGAGATGCAGTGTTTTTCACCATTACAAGTCGGGAACTGCGATATCTAATGTGAAAGCGCTCGCAAACGTCGTTAGGTTAGGTTAGGTTAGGTTAGGTTAGGTTAGGTTAGGTTAGGTTACGTTAGGTTAGGTTAGGTTAGGTTTGGTTAGGTTAGGTTAGGTTAGGTTAGGTTAGGGTATGTTAGGTAAGGTTTGGTTAGGTTAGGTTAGGTTAGGTTGGTTTAGGTAAGGTTAGGTTAGGTTAAGATATGAACCGCGCTAAAACCGCGTTAAACAATGTCACTTAGTGAGATGCTGTGTTTTTCACCATTACAAGTCGGGAACTGCGATATCTAATGTGAAAGCGCATGAAACCGTCGTAATCTTGTAGAAAACATTGTAAAGTAGCGAATAAAACGTTTTCTAACGATAGAAGTGCGAAGGTTCGGTTAGTTTGAGTTATGTTAGTTTAAGCTAGGTAGCGTCGTGAAACCACCAAAAACGACGTCATCTAACGAGATAGTGTTGTTTTAATGCGAGTACGAAACTGCGACAGGTAAAATGTTGTGAAAGCACTCAAAACGGCATGAACAAGCCAAATACTGCGTGTTGTACCGTTACAAGTGCGAAACTGCTATGTTGTGACATTCTCGGTAAAGCGCATGCAAGTATCGTGAAACCTTAAAGAACGATGTCATTTAGCGAGATACAGCGTTCTGTACTGTAATAAGTTGGTGAGAAACTGTGAGGTCAAGCAAATATTGTAATTGTGAACGAAACAGTGTAATTGAGCGTCTTTAGATACAAGTGCGAATGTTAGGTTAGGTTGACATATCAACCGTCGTAAAACCGCATTAAACAATGTCACTTAGTGAGATGTAGTGTTTTTCAACATTACAAGTCGGGAACTACGATATCTAATGTGAAAGCGCATGAAACCGTCGTAATCTTGTAGAAAACATTGTAAAGTTGCGAGTAAACGTTTTCTAACGATAGAAGTGCGAAGGTTAGGTTAGGTTAGGTTAGTTTAAGCTAGGTAGCGTCGTGAAACTACCAAAAACGACGTCATCTAACGAGATAGTGTTGTTTTATTGCGAGTATTAAACTGCGATAGGTAAAATGTGAATGCACACAAAACGGCATGAACAAGCCAAATACTGCGTGTTCTACCGTTACAAGCGCGAAACTGCTATATTGTGATATTCTCGTTAAAGCGCATGCAAGAATCGTGAAACCTTAAAGAACGATGTCATTTAGCGAGATACAGCGTTCTGTACTGCAATAAGTTGGTAAAAAACTGTGAGGTTATGCAAATATCGTAATTGTGAACGAAACAGTGTAATAGAACGTTTTTCAATACAAGTACGAATGTTAGGTTAGGTTAAGATATGAACCGTCGTAAAACCGCATTAAACAATGTCACTTAGTGAGATGCAGTGTTTTTCACCATTACAAGTTGGGAACTGCGATATATAATGTGAAAGCACTTGCAAACGTCGCTAGGTTAGGTTAGGTTAGGTTAGGTTAGGTTAGGTTAGGTTACGTTAGGTTAGGTTTGGTTAGGTTAGGTTAGGTTAGGTTATGTTAGGTTAGGTTGGGTTAGGTTAGGTTAGGTTACGTTAAGTTAAGGTATGAACCGTCGTAAAACCGCAATAAACAATGTCACTTAGTGAGATGCAGTGTTTTTCACCTTTACAAGTTGGGAACTGCGATATCTAATGTGAAAGCGCTTGAAACCGTCGTAATGTTGTAGAAAGCAATGTAAAGTAGCGAGTAAAACGTTTTCTAACGATAGAAGTGCGAAGGTTATGTTAGGTTGAGTTATGTTAGTTTAAGCTAGGTAGCGTCGTGAAACCACCAAAAACGACGTCATCTAACGAGATAGTGTTGTTTTATAGCGAGTACGAAACTGCGATAGGTAAAATGTTGTGAAAGCACACAAAACGGCATGAACAAGCCAAATACTGCGTGTTGTACCGTTACAAGTGCGAAACTGCTATGTTGTGACATTCTCGGTAAAGCGCATGCAAGTATCGTGAAACCTTAAAGAACGATGTCATTTAGCGAGATACAGCGTTCTGTACTGTAATAAGTTGGTGAGAAACTGTGAGGTCAAGCAAATATCGTAATTGTGAACGAAACAGTGTAATTGAGCGTCTTTAGATACAAGTGCGAATGTTAGGTTAGGTTGACATATCAACCGTCGTAAAACCGCATTAAACAATGTCACTTAGTGAGATGTAGTGTTTTTCAACATTACAAGTCGGGAACTACGATATCTAATGTGAAAGCGCATGAAACCGTCGTAATCTTGTAGAAAACATTGTAAAGTGGCGAGTAAAACGTTTTCTAACGATAGAAGTGCGACGGTTAGGTTAGGTTAGGTTAGTTTAAGCTAGGTAGCGTCGTGAAACTACCAAAAACGACGTCATCTAACGAGATAGTGTTGTTTTATAGCGAGTATTAAACTGCGATAGGTGAAATGTTGTGAAAGCACACAAAACGGCATGAACAAGCCAAATACTGCGTGTTCTACCGTTACAAGTGCGAAACTGCTATATTGTGATATTCTCGTTAAAGCGCATGCAAGCATCGTGAAACCTTAAAGAACAATGTCATTTAGCGAGATACAGCGTTCTGTACTGCAATAAGTTGGTGAAAAACTGTGAGGTTATGCAAATATCCTAATTGTGAACGAAACAGTGTAATAGAGCGTTTTTTAATACAAGTGCGAATGTTAGGTTAGGTTAAGATATGAACCGTCGTAAAACCGCATTAATCAATGTCACTTAGTGAGATGCAGTGTTTTTCACCATTACAAGTCGGGAACTGCGATATCTAATGTGAAAGCGCTCGCAAACGTCGTTAGGTTAGGTTAGGTTAGGTTAGGTTACGTTAGGTTAGGTTAGGTTTGGTTAGGTTAGGTTAGGTTAGGTTATGTTAGGTTAGGTTGGGTTAGGTTAGGTTAGGTTACGTTAGGTTAAGGTATGAACCGTCGTAAAACCGCAATAAACAATGTCACTTAGTGAGATGCAGTGTTTTTCACCTTTACAAGTTGGGAACTGCGATATCTAATGCGAAAGCGCTTGAAACCGTCGTAATGTTGTAGAAAGCAATGTAAAGTAGCGAGTAAAACGTTTTCTAACGATAGAAGTGCGAAGGTTATGTTAGGTTGAGTTATGTTAGTTTAAGCTAGGTAGCGTCGTGAAACCACCAAAAACGACGTCATCTAACGAGATAGTGTTGTTTTATTGCGAGTACGAAACTGCGATAGGTAAAATGTTGTGAAAGCACACAAAACGGCATGAACAAGCCAAATACTGCGTGTTGTACCGTTACAAGTGCGAAAGTGCTATGTTGTGACATTCTCGGTAAAGCGCATGCAAGTATCGTGAAACCTTAAAGAACGATGTCATTTAGCGAGATACAGCGTTCTGTACTGTAATAAGTTGGTGAGAAACTGTGAGGTCAAGCAAATATCGTAATTGTGAACGAAACAGTGTAATTGAGCGTCTTTAGATACAAGTGCGAATGTTAGGTTAGGTTGACATATCAACCGTCGTAAAACCGCATTAAACAATGTCACTTAGTGAGATGTAGTGTTTTTCAACATTACAAGTCGGGAACTACGATATATAATGTGAAAGCGCATGAAACCGTCGTAATCTTGTAGAAAACATTGTAAAGTGGCGAGAAAACGTTTTCTAACGATAGAAGTGCGACGGTTAGGTTAGGTTGGGTTAGTTTAAGCTAGGTAGCGTCGTGAAACTACCAAAAACGACGTCATCTAACGAGATAGTGTTGTTTTATAGCGAGTATTAAACTGCGATAGGTGAAATGTTGTGAAAGCACACAAAACGGCATGAACAAGCCAAATACTGCGTGTTCTACCGTTACAAGTGCGAAACTCCTATATTGTGATATTCTCGTTAAAGCGCATGCAAGCATCGTGAAACCTTAAAGAACAATGTCATTTAGCGAGATACAGCGTTCTGTACTGCAATAAGTTGGTGAAAAACTGTGAGGTTATGCAAATATCCTAATTGTGAACGAAACAGTGTAATAGAGCGTTTTCTAATACAAGTGCGAATGTTAGGTTAGGTTAAGATATGAACCGTCGTAAAACCGCATTAATCAATGTCACTTAGAGAGATGCAGTGTTTTTCACCATTACAAGTCGGGAACTGCGATATCTAATGTGAAAGCGCTCGCAAACGTCGTTAGGTTAGGTTAGGTTAGGTTAGGTTAGGTTACGTTAGGTTAGGTTTGGTTAGGTTAGGTTAGGTTATGTTATGTTAGGTTAGCTTGGGTTATGTTAGGTTAGGTTACGTTAGGTTAAGGTATGAACCGTCGTAAAACCGCAATAAACAATGTCACTTAGTGATAGGTGAAACTGCGATAGGTAAAATGTTGTGAAAGCACACAAAACGGCATGAACAAGCCAAATACTGCGTGTTGTACCGTTACAAGTGCGAAACTGCTATGTTGTGACATTCTCGGTAAAGCGCATGCAAGTATCGTGAAACCTTAAAGAACGATGTCATTTAGCGAGATACAGCGTTCTGTACTGTAATAAGTTGGTGAGAAACTGTGAGGTCAAGCAAATATCGTAATTGTGAACGAAACAGTGTAATTGAGCGTCTTTAGATACAAGTGCGAATGTTAGGTTAGGTTGACATATCAACCGTCGTAAAACCGCATTAAACAATGTCACTTAGTGAGATGTAGTGTTTTTCAACATTACAAGTCGGGAACTACGATATCTAATGTGAAAGCGCATGAAACCGTCGTAATCTTGTAGAAAACATTGTAAAGTGGCGAGTAAAACGTTTTCTAACGATAGAAGTGCGACGGTTAGGTTAGGTTAGGTTAGTTTAAGCTAGGTAGCGTCGTGAAACTACCAAAAACGACGTCATCTAACGAGATAGTGTTGTTTTATAGCGAGTATTAAACTGCGATAGGTGAAATGTTGTGAAAGCACACAAAACGGCATGAACAAGCCAAATACTGCGTGTTCTACCGTTACAAGTGCGAAACTGCTATATTGTGATATTCTCGTTAAAGCGCATGAAAGCATCGTGAAACCTTAAAGAACAATGTCATTTAGCGAGATACAGCGTTCTGTACTGCAATAAGTTTGTGAAAAACTGTGAGGTTATGCAAATATCCTAATTGTGAACGAAACAGTGTAATAGAGCGTTTTTTAATACAAGTGCGAATGTTAGGTTAGGTTTTTTTTTTTTTATTTGAATATACTGCAGGCCCTTCACGGCCCAAGCAGGAGTGGGTACACAGATACATCGAAATACATACATTGCCAAAAAAAAATCATGGTGCAAATTCAATACACTGTATGCGGTTGATGAAAGAGTCAATCGTACTACAACAAACAATGTCGTTGGGTAGGCTGTTCCAGAGGGAGATAGCTGACGGAAAAAGTGAATGTTTGTGAGCGTTTACACGACTTAAAGGTTGGCGTATTGTTTTAGAATGATTTAGTCGGAATGATTGTTTAAGTGGATCTTGCAGATAATGAGAGCGTGATATGTGGAAATGACCATGATATAATTGGTAAAGGAATTTTAATCGTGACATTATTCTGCGTTGAAAAAGTTGTTTTAAGTTTGCCCTTGCGAGTAAATCTGCGGTACTGGACTGCCTCGCGAATTCTGAATATACGAACCTTA
Organism: Rhipicephalus microplus; assembly: GCF_043290135.1. Lineage (NCBI taxonomy): Eukaryota > Metazoa > Arthropoda > Arachnida > Ixodida > Ixodidae > Rhipicephalus > Rhipicephalus microplus. The sequence goes on along the minus strand of NW_027464610.1, from coordinate 1,407,141 downwards.
CTGCCAATTTTTGTATTCGTTCTATTTTACCAATCAGGTACTTTTGATGTGGACTCCAGATGAGATCGGCGTACTCTAAACATGGTCTAATTAGTGTTTTGTAGGCATTTATTTTAATATGTGGTGGTGCATTGCGCAGTTTTCTTCTCAAGAAAGATAATTTCTTTTCCGCTTTCTGACACATGGCCAAGATGTGTGGTTCCCAGTTAAGATTCGGCGTGAGTGTAATGCCTAGGTATTTTACTTGATTGCATTTTTCGATAATTGAGTTTCCAATCCTATATGTATAGTTAAGGGGGGATTTCTTATTTGTAAAAGAAATGCAATGCGTTTTTGATGTGTTTAATTTCATGCCCCAAGTATTGCACCAGGAATAAATTGCCTGAAGTGAATTGTTAAGTTTAGTTTGGTCGTCTGAATTGCGCACGACTGTGTACACGACACAGTCGTCGGCAAACAGACGCATCTGAATAGGGTTCTCAACGGAAAAGTGGATGTCGTTAATAAACATTAAAAATAGCAGAGGTGCAAGAACCGATCCCTGAGGTACACCAGAATAAACATCAAGTGGTTCTGATAGCTGATTGTCAATTTTAACGCTTTGTTTCCGTTTAGTTAAGAAGTTGTTGATCCAGGATATTATTTTGATATCAATACCAAAAGCCGTTAGTTTTTTGACTAAATCCAGATGTGGGACAACGTCGAACGCCTTAGATATGAACCGTCGTAAAACCGCATTAATCAATGTCACTTAGTGAGATGCAGTGTTTTTCACCATTACAAGTCGGGAACTGCGATATCTAATGTGAAAGCGCTTGCAAACGTCGCTAGGTTAGGTTAGGTTAGGTTACGTTAGGTTAGGTTAGGTTAGGTTTGGTTAGGTTAGGTTAGGTTAGGTTAGGTTAGGGTATGTTAGGTAAGGTTTGGTTAGGTTAGGTTAGGTTAGGTTGGTTTAGGTAAGGTTAGGTTAGGTTAAGATATGAACCGTGCTAAAACCGCGTTAAACAATGTCACTTAGTGAGATGCAGTGTTTTTCACCATTACAAGTCGGGAACTGCGATATCTAATGTGAAAGCGCTCGCAAACGTCGTTAGGTTAGGTTAGGTTAGGTTAGGTTAGGTTAGGTTAGGTTAGGTTAGGTTACGTTAGGTTAGGTTAGGTTAGGTTTGGTTAGGTTAGGTTAGGTTAGGTTAGGTTAGGTTAGGGTATGTTAGGTAAGGTTTGGTTAGGTTAGGTTAGGTTAGGTTGGTTTAGGTAAGGTTAGGTTAGGTTAAGATATGAACCGCGCTAAAACCGCGTTAAACAATGTCACTTAGTGAGATGCTGTGTTTTTCACCATTACAAGTCGGGAACTGCGAGATCTAATGTGAAAGCGCATGAAACCGTCGTAATCTTGTAGAAAACATTGTAAAGTAGCGAATAAAAGGTTTTCTAACGATAGAAGTGCGAAGGTTCGGTTAGTTTGAGTTATGTTAGTTTAAGCTAGGTAGCGTCGTGAAACCACCAAAAACGACGTCATCTAACGAGATAGTGTTGTTTTAATGCGAGTACGAAACTGCGACAGGTAAAATGTTGTGAAAGCACTCAAAACGGCATGAACAAGCCAAATACTGCGTGTTGTACCGTTAGAAGTGCGAAACTGCTATGTTGTGACATTCTCGGTAAAGCGCATGCAAGTAACGTGAAACCTTAAAGAACGATGTCATTTAGCGAGATACAGCGTTCTGTACTGTAATAAGTTGGTGAGAAACTGTGAGGTCAAGCAAATATCGTAATTGTGAACGAAACAGTGTAATTGAGCGTCTTTAGATACAAGTGCGAATGTTAGGTTAGGTTGACATATCAACCGTCGTAAAACCGCATTAAACAATGTCACTTAGTGAGATGTATTGTTTTTCAACATTACAAGTCGGGAACTACAATATCTAATGTGAAAGCGCATGAAACCGTCGTAATCTTGTAGAAAACATTGTAAAGTTGCGAGTAAACGTTTTCTAACGATAGAAGTGCGAAGGTTAGGTTAGGTTAGGTTAGTTTAAGCTAGGTAGCGTCGTGAAACTACCAAAAACGACGTCATCTAACGAGATAGTGTTGTTGTATTGCGAGTATTAAACTGCGATAGGTAAAATGTTGTGAATGCACACAAAACGGCATGAACAAGCCAAATACTGCATGTTCTACTGTTACAAGTGCGAAACTGCTATATTGTGATATTCTCGTTAAAGCGCATGCAAGCATCGTGAAACCTTAAAGAACGATGTCATTTAGCGAGATACAGCGTTCTGTACTGCAATAAGTTGGTGAAAAACTGTGAGGTTATGCGAATATCGTAATTGTGAACGAAACAGTGTAATAGAGCGTTTTTCAATACAAGTACGAATGTTAGGTTAGGTTAAGATATGAACCGTCGTAAAACCGCATTAAACAATGTCACTTAGTGAGATGCATTGTTTTTCACCATTACAAGTTGGGAACTGCGATATCTAATGTGAAAGCACTTGCAAACGTCGTTAGGTTAGGTTAGGTTAGGTTTCGTTAGGTTACGTTAGGTTAGGTTTGGTTAGGTTAGGTTAGGTTAGGTTATGTTAGGTTAGGTTGGGTTAGGTTAGGTTAGGTTACGTTAGGTTAAGGTATGAACCGTCGTAAAACCGCAATAAACAATGTCACTTAGTGAGATGCAGTGTTTTTCACCTTTACAAGTTGGGAACTGCGATATCTAATGTGAAAGCGCTTGAAACCGTCGTAATGTTGTAGAAAGCAATGTAATGTAGCGAGTGAAACGTTTTCTAACGATAGAAGTGCGAAGGTTATGTTAGGTTGAGTTATGTTAGTTTAAGCTAGGTAGCGTCGTGAAACCACCAAAAACGACGTCATCTAACGAGATAGTGTTGTTTTATTGCGAGTACGAAACTGCGATAGGTAAAATGTTGTGAAAGCACACAAAACGGCATGAACAAGCCAAATACTGCGTGTTGTACCGTTACAAGTGCGAAACTGCTATGTTGTGACATTCTCGGTAAAGCGCATGCAAGTATCGTGAAACCTTAAAGAACGATGTCATTTAGCGAGATACAGCGTTCTGTACTGTAATAAGTTGGTGAAAAACTGTGAGGTTATGCAAATATCCTAATTGTGAACGAAACAGTGTAATAGAGCGTTTTTTAATACAAGTGCGAATGTTAGGTTAGGTTAAGATATGAACCGTCGTAAAACCGCATTAATCAATGTCACTTAGTGAGATGCAGTGTTTTTCACCATTACAAGTCGGGAACTGCGATATCTAATGTGAAAGCGCTCGCAAACGTCGTTAGGTTAGGTTAGGTTAGGTTAGGTTAAGTTACGTTAGGTTAGGTTAGGTTAGGTTTGGTTAGGTTAGGTTAGGTTAGGTTAGGGTATGTTAGGTAAGGTTTGGTTAGGTTAGGTTAGGTTAGGTTGGTTTAGGTGAGGTTAGGTTAGGTTAAGATATGAACCGCGCTAAAACCGCATTAAACAATGTCACTTAGTGAGATGCTGTGTTTTTCACCATTACAAGTCGGGAACTGCGATATCTAATGTGAAAGCGCATGAAACCGTCGTAATCTTGTAGAAAACATTGTAAAGTAGCGAATAAAACGTTTTCTAACGATAGAAGTGCGAAGGTTCGGTTAGTTTGAGTTATGTTAGTTTAAGCTAGGTAGCGTCGTGAAACCACCAAAAACGACGTCATCTAACGAGATAGTGTTGTTTTAATGCGAGTACGAAACTGCGACAGGTAAAATGTTGTGAAAGCACTCAAAACGGCATGAACAAGCCAAATACTGCATGTTGTACCGTTACAAGTGCGAAACTGCTATGATGTGACATTCTCGGTAAAGCGCATGCAAGTATCGTGAAACCTTAAAGAACGATGTCATTTAGGGAGATACAGCGTTCTGTACTGTAATAAGTTGGTGAAAAACTGTGAGGTTATGCAAATATCGTAATTGTGAACGAAACAGTGTAATAGAGCGTTTTTCAATACAAGTACGAATGTTAGGTTAGGTTAAGATATGAACCGTCGTAAAACCGCATTAAACAATGTCACTTAGTGAGATGCAGTGTTTTTCACCATTACAAGTTGGGAACTGCGATATCTAATGTGAAAGCACTTGCAAACGTCGTTAGGTTAGGTTAGGTTAGGTTAGGTTAGGTTACGTTAGGTTAGGTTTGGTTAGGTTAGGTTAGGTTAGGTTATGTTAGGTTAGGTTGGGTTAGGTTAGGTTAGGTTACGTTAGGTTAAGGTATGAACCGTCGTAAAACCGCAATAAACAATGTCACTTAGAGAGATGCAGTGTTTTTCACCTTTACAAGTTGGGAACTGCGATATCTAATGTGAAAGCGCTTGAAACCGTCGTAATGTTGTAGAAAGCAATGTAATGTAGCGAGTGAAACGTTTTCTAACGATAGAAGTGCGAAGTTATGTTAGGTTGAGTTATGTTAGTTTAAGCTAGGTAGCGTCGTGAAACCACCAAAAACGACGTCATCTAACGAGATAGTGTTGTTTTATTGCGAGTACGAAAACTGCGATAGGTAAAATGTTGTGAAAGCACACAAAACGGCATGAACAAGCCAAATACTGCGTGTTTGTACCGTTACAAGTGCGAAACTGCTATGTTGTGACATTCTCGGTAAAGCGCATGCAAGTATCGTGAAACCTTAAAGAACGATGTCATTTAGCGAGATACAGCGTTCTGTACTGTAATAAGTTGGTGAGAAACTGTGAGTCAAGCAAATATCGTAATTGTGAACGAAACAGTGTAATTGAGCGTCTTTAGATACAAGTGCGAATGTTAGGTTAGGTTGACATATCAACCGTCGTAAAACCGCATTAAAACAATGTCACTTAGTGAGATGTAGTGTTTTTCAACATTACAAGTCGGGAACTACGATGTCTAATGTGAAAGCGCATGAAACCGTCGTAATCTTGTAGAAAACATTGTGAAGTGGCGAGTAAAACGTTTTCTAACGATAGAAGTGCGACGGTTAGGTTAGGTTAGGTTAGTTTAAGCTAGGTAGCGTCGTGAAACTACCAAAAACGACGTCATGTAACGAGATAGTGTTGTTTTTGTAGCGAGTATTAAACTGCGATAGGTGAAATGTTGTGAAAGCACACAAAACGGACATGAACAAGCCGAATACTGCGTGTTCTACCGTTACAAGTGCGAAACTGCTATATTGTGATATTCTCGTTAAAGCGCATGCAAGCATCGTGAACCTAAAGAACATTTCATTAGCGAGATACAGCGTTCTGTACTGCAATAAGTTGGTGAAAAACTGTGAGGTTATGCAAATATCCTAATTGTGGAACGAAACAGTGTAATAGAGCGTTTTTAATACAAGTGCGAATGTTAGGTTAGGTTAAGATATGAACCGTCGTAAAACCGCATTAATCAATGTCACTTAGTGAGATGCAGTGTTTTTCACCATTACAAGTCGGGAACTGCGATATCTAATGTGAAAGCGCTCGCAACGTCGTTAGGTTAGGTTAGGTTAGGTTAGGTTAGGTTAGGTTACGTTAGGTTAGGTAGGTTAGTGTTTGGTTAGGTTAGGTTAGGTTAGGTTAGGTTAGGGTATGTTAGGTAAGGTTTGGTTAGGTTAGGTTAGGTTAGGTTGGTTTAGGTGAGGTTAGGTTAGGTTAAGATATGAACCGCGCTAAAACCGCATTAAACAATGTCACTTAGTGAGATGCTGTGTTTTTCACCATTACAAGTCGGGAACTGCGATATCTAATGTGAAAGCGCATGAAACCGTCGTAATCTTGTAGAAAACATTGTAAAGTAGCGAATAAAACGTTTTCTAACGATAGAAGTGCGAAGGTTCGGTTAGTTTTGAGTTATGTTAGTTTAAGCTAGGTAGCGTCGTGAAACCACCAAAAACGACGTCATCTAACGAGATAGTGTTGTTTTAATGCGAGTACGAAACTGCGATAGGTAAAATGTTGTGAATGCACACAAAACGGCATGAACAAGCCAAATACTGCGTGTTCTACCGTTACAAGTGCGAAACTGCTATATTGTGATATTCTCGTTGAAGCGCATGCAAGCATCGTGAAACCTTAAAGAACGATGTCATTTAGCGAGATACAGCGTTCTGTACTGCAATAAGTTGGTGAAAAACTGTGAGGTTATGCAAATATCGTAATTGTGAACGAAACAGTGTAATAGAGCGTTTTTCAATACAAGTACGAATGTTAGGTTAGGTTAAGATATGAACCGTCGTAAAACCGCATTAAACAATGTCACTTAGTGAGATGCAGTGTTTTTCACCATTACAAGTTGGGAACTGCGATATCTAATGTGAAAGCACTTGCAAACGTCGTTAGGCTAGGTTAGGTTAGGTTAGGTTAGGTTACGTTAGGTTAGGTTTGGTTAGGTTAGGTTAGGTTAGGTTATGTTAGGTTAGGTTGGGTTAGGTTAGGTTAGGTTACGTTAGGTTAAGGTATGAACCGTCGTAAAACCGCAATTAGCAATGTCACTTAGTGAGATGCAGTGTTTTTCACCTTTAGAAGTTGGGAACTGCGATATCTAATGCGAAAGCGCTTGAAACCGTCGTAGCGTTGTAGAAAGCAATGTAAAGTAGCGAGTAAAACGTTTTCTAACGATAGAAGTGCGAAGGTTATGTTAGGTTGAGTTATGTTAGTTTAAGCTAGGTAGCGTCGTGAAACCACCAAAAACGACGTCATCTAACGAGATAGTGTTGTTTTATTGCGAGTACGAAACTGCGATAGGTAAAATGTTGTGAAAGCACACAAAACGGCATGAACAAGCCAAATACTGCGTGTTGTACCGTTACAAGTGCGAAAGTGCTATGTTGTGACATTCTCGGTAAAGCGCATGCAAGTATCGTGAAACCTTAAAGAACGATGTCATTTAGCGAGATACAGCGTTCTGTACTGTAATAAGTTGGTGAGAAACTGTGAGGTCAAGCAAATATCGTAATTGTGAACGAAACAGTGTAATTGAGCGTCTTTAGATACAAGTGCGAATGTTAGGTTAGGTTGACATATCAACCGTCGTAAAACCGCATTAAACAATGTCACTTAGTGAGATGTAGTGTTTTTCAACATTACAAGTCGGGAATTACGATATCTATTGTGAAAGCACATGAAACCGTCGTAATCTTGTAGAAAACATTGTAAAGTGGCGAGTAAAACGTTTTCTAACGATAGAAGTGCGACGGTTAGGTTAGGTTAGGTTAGTTTAAGCTAGGTAGCGTCGTGAAACTACCAAAAACGACGTCATCTAACGAGATAGTGTTGTTTTATAGCGAGTATTAAACTGCGATAGGTGAAATGTTGTGAAAGCACACAAAACGGCATGAAGAAGCCAAATACTGCGTGTTCTACCGTTACAAGTGCGAAACGGCTATATTGTGATATTCTCGTTAAAGCGCATGCAAGCATCGTGAAACCTTAAAGAACAATGTCATTTAGCGAGATACAGCGTTCTGTACTGCAATAAGTTGGTGAAAAACTGTGAGGTTATGCAAATATCCTAATTGTGAACGAAACAGTGTAATAGAGTGTTTTTTAATACAAGTGCGAATGTTACGTTAGGTTAAGATATGAACCGTCGTAAAACCGCAATAATCAATGTCACTTAGAGAGATGCAGTGTTTTTCACCATTACAAGTCGGGAACTGCGATATCTAATGTGAAAGCGCTCGCAAACGTCGTTAGGTTAGGTTAGGTTAGGTTAGGTTACGTTAGGTTAGGTTTGGTTAGGTTAGGTTAGGTTAGGTTATGTTAGGTTAGGTTGGGTTAGGTTAGGTTAGGTTACGTTAGGTTAAGGTATGAACCGTCGTAAAACCGCAATAAACAATGTCACTTAGTGAGATGCAGTGTTTTTCACCTTTACAAGTTGGGAACTGCGATATCTAATGCGAAAGCGCTTGAAACCATCGTAATGTTGTAGAAAGCAATGTAAAGTAGCGAGTAAAACGTTTTCTAACTATGGAAGTGCGAAGGTTATGTTAGGTTGAGTTATGTTAGTTTAAGCTTGGTAGCGTCGTGAAACCACCAAAAACGACGTCATCTAACGAGATAGTGTTGTTTTATTGCGAGTACGAAACTGCGATAGGTAAAATGTTGTGAAAGCACACAAAACGGCAAGAACAAGCCAAATACTGCGTGTTGTACCGTTACAAGTGCGAAAGTGCTATGTTGTGACATTCTCGGTAAAGCGCATGCAAGTATCGTGAAACCTTAAAGAACGATGTCATTTAGCGAGATACAGCGTTCTGTACTGTAATAAGTTGGTGAGAAACTGTGAGGTCAAGCAAATATCGTAATTGTGAACGAAACAGTGTAATTGAGCGTCTTTAGATACAAGTGCGAATGTTAGGTTAGGTTGACATATCAACCGTCGTAAAACCGCATTAAACAATGTCACTTAGTGAGATGTAGTGTTTTTCAACATTACAAGTCGGGAACTACGATATCTGATGTGAAAGCGCATGAAACCGTCGTAATCTTGTAGAAAACATTGTAAAGTGGCGAGTAAAACGTTTTCTAACGATAGAAGTGCGACGGTTAGGTTAGGTTAGGTTAGTTTAAGCTAGGTAGCGTCGTGAAACTACCAAAAACGACGTCATCTAACGAGATAGTGTTGTTTTATAGCGAGTATTAAACTGCGATAGGTGAAATGTTGTGAAAGCACACAAAACGGCATGAACAAGCCAAATACTGCGTGTTCTACCGTTACAAGTGCGAAACTGCTATATTTTGATATTCTCGTTAAAGCGCATGCAAGCATCGTGAAACCTTAAAGAACAATGTCATTTAGCGAGATACAGCGTTCTGTACTGCAATAAGTTGGTGAAAAACTGTGAGGTTATGCAAATATCCTAATTGTGAACGAAACAGTGTAATAGAGCGTTTTTTAATACAAGTGCGAATGTTAGGTTAGGTTAAGATATGAACCGTCGTAAAACCGCATTAATCAATGTCACTTGGAGAGATGCAGTGTTTTTCACCATTACAAGTCGGGAACTGCGATATCTAATGTGAAAGCGCTCGCAAACGTCGTTAGGTTAGGTTAGGCTAGGTTAGGTTAGGTTAGGTTAGGTTAGGTTAGGTTACGTTAGGTTAGGTTAGGTTAGGATTGGTTAGGTTAGGTTAGGTTAGGTTAGGGTATGTTAGGTAAGGTTTGGTTAGGTTAGGTTAGGTTAGGTTGGTTTAGGTAAGGTTAGGTTAGGTTAGGATATGAACCGCGCTAAAACCGCGTTAAACAATGTCACTTAGTGAGATGCTGTGTTTTTCACCATTACAAGTCGGGAACTGCGATATCTAATGTGAAAGCGCATGAAACCGTCGTAATCTTGTAGAAAACATTGTAAAGTAGCGAATAAAACGTTTTCTAACGATAGAAGTGCGAAGGTTCGGTTAGATTGAGTTATGTTAGTTTAAGCTAGGTAGCGTCGTGAAACCACCAAAAACGACGTCATCTAACGAGATAGTGTTGTTTTAATGCGAGTACGAAACTGCGACAGGTAAAATGTTGTGAAAGCACTCAAAACGGCATGAACAAGCCAAATACTGCGTGTTGTACCGTTACAAGTGCGAAACTGCTATGTTGTGACATTCTCGGTAAAGCGCATGCAAGTATCGTGAAACCTTAAAGAACGATGTCATTTAGCGAAATACAGCGTTCTGTACTGTAATAAGTTGGTGAGAAACTGTGAGGTCAAGCAAATATCGTAATTGTGAACGAAACAGTGTAATTGAGCGTCTTTAGATACAAGTGCGAATGTTAGGTTAGGTTGACATATCAACCGTCGTAAAACCGCATTAAACAATGTCACTTAGTGAGATGTAGTGTTTTTCAACATTACAAGTCGGGAACTACGATATCTAATGTGAAAGCGCATGAAACCGTCGTAATCTTGTAGAAAACATTGTAAAGTTGCGAGTAAACGTTTTCTAACGATAGAAGTGCGAAGGTTAGGTTAGGTTAGGTTAGTTTAAGCTAGGTAGCGTCGTGAAACTACCAAAAACGACGTCATCTAACGAGATAGTGTTGTTTTATTGCGAGTATTAAACTGCGATAGGTAAAATGTTGTGAATGCACACAAAACGGCATGAACAAGCCAAATACTGCGTGTTCTACCGTTACAAGTGCGAAATTGCTATATTGTGATATTCTCGTTAAAGCGCATGCAAGCATCGTGAAACCTTAAAGAACGATGTCATTTAGCGAGATACAGCGTTCTGTACTGCAATAAGTTGGTGAAAAACTGTGAGGTTATGCAAATATCGTAATTGTGAACGAAACAGTGTAATAGAGCGTTTTTCAATACAAGTACGAATGTTAGGTTAGGTTAAGATATGAACCGTCGTAAAACCGCATTAAACAATGTCACTTAGTGAGATGCAGTGTTTTTCACCATTACAAGTTGGGAACTGCGATATCTAATGTGAAAGCACTTGCAAACGTCGTTAGGTTAGGTTAGGTTAGGTTAGGTTTGGTTAGGTTACGTTAGGTTAGGTTTGGTTAGGTTAGGTTAGGTTAGGTTATGTTAGGTTAGGTTGGGTTAGGTTAGGTTAGGTTACGTTAGGTTAAGGTATGAACCGTCGTAAAACCGCAATAAACAATGTCACTTAGTGAGATGCAGTGTTTTTCACCTTTACAAGTTGGGAACTGCGATATCTAATGTGAAAGCGCTTGAAACCGTCGTAATGTTGTAGAAAGCAATGTAAAGTAGCGAGTAAAACGTTTTCTAACGATAGAAGTGCGAAGGTTATGTTAGGTTGAGTTATGTTAGTTTAAGCTAGGTAGCGTCGTGAAACCACCAAAAACGACGTCATCTAACGAGATAGTGTTGTTTTATTGCGAGTACGAAACTGCGATAGGTAAAATGTTGTGAAAGCACACAAAACGGCATGAACAAGCCAAATACTGCGTGTTGTACCGTTACAAGTGCGAAAGTGCTATGTTGTGACATTCTCGGTAAAGCGCATGCAAGTATCGTGAAACCTTAAAGAACGATGTCATTTAGCGAGATACAGCGTTCTGTACTGTAATAAGTTGGTGAGAAACTGTGAGGTCAAGCAAATATCGTAATTGTGAACGAAACAGTGTAATTGAGGGTCTTTAGATACAAGTGCGAATGTTAGGTTTGGTTGACATATCAACCGTCGTAAAACCGCATTAAACAATGTCACTTAGTGAGATGTAGTGTTTTTCAACATTACAAGTCGGGAACTACGATATCTAATGTGAAAGCGCATGAAACCGTCGTAATCTTGTAGAAAACATTGTAAAGTGGCGAGTAAAACGTTTTCTAACGATAGAAGTGCGAAGGTTAGGTTAGGTTAGGTTAGTTTAAGCTAGGTAGCGTCGTGAAACTACAAAAAACGACGTCATCTAACGAGATAGTGTTGTTTTATAGCGAGTATTAAACTGCGATAGGTGAAATGTTGTGAAAGCACACAAAACGGCATGAACAAGCCAAATACTGCGTGTTCTACCGTTACAAGTGCGAAACTGCTATATTGTGATATTCTCGTTAAATCGCATGCAAGCATCGTGAAACCTTAAAGAACAATGTCATTTAGCGAGATACAGCGTTCTGTACTGCAATAAGTTGGTGAAAAACTGTGAGGTTATGCAAATATCGTAATTGCGAACAAAACAGTGTAATAGAGCGTTTTTAGATACAAGTGCGAATGTTAGGTTAGGTTAAGATATGAACCGTCGTAAAACCGCATTAAACAATGTCAATTACTGAGATGCAGTGTTTTTCACAATTAAAAGTGGGGAACTGCGATATTTAATGTGAAAGCGCTTGCAACCGTCGTTAGGTTAGGTTAGGTTAGGTTAGGTTAGGTTTGGTTAGGTTAGGTTAGGTTAGGTTAGGTTAGATTAGGTTAGGTTGGGTTGAGTTGGGTTAGGTTAGGTTAGGTTAGGTTGGGTTAGGTTAGGTTAGGTTAGGTTAGGTTACGTTAGGTTAGGTTACGTTAGGTTAGGTTAGGTTAGGTTACGTTAGGTTAGGTTAGGTTAGGTAAGGATAATTTGGTTAGGTTAGGTAAGGTTAGGTTAGGTTAGTTTAGGTTGGGTTGGGTGTTGTTGGGTTGGGTTGGGTTGGGTTAGGTTAGGTTAGGTTACGTTAGGTTAGGTTAGGTTACGTTAGGTTATGTTAGGTTAGGTTAGGTTCCGTTAGGTTAGGTTAGGTCAGGTAAGGTTAGGTTACGTTAGAATAGGTTAGGTTAGGTTACGTTAGGTTAGGTTAAGTAAGGTTAGGTTAGGTTTGGTTAGGTTAGGTTAGGTTAGCTTAGGTTAGGTTAGGTTGGGTTGGGTTGGGTTGGGTTGGGTTAGGTTAGGTTAGGTTAGGTTAGGTTGGGTTAGGTTAGTTTAGGTTAGGTTAGGTTAGGTTAAGTTGGGTTGGGTTAGGTAAGGTTAGGTTAGGTTAGGTTAAGGTATGAACCGTCGTAAAACCGCATTAAACAATGTCACTTAGTGAGATGCAGTGTTTTTCACCTTTACAAGTTGGGAACTGTGATATCTAATGTGAAAGCGCTTGAAACCGTCGTAATGTTGTAGAAAGCAATGTAAAGTAGCGAGTAAAACGTTTTCTAACGATAGAAGTGCGAAGGTCATGTTAGGTTGAGTTATGTTAGTTTAAGCTAGGTAGCGTCGTGAAACTACCAAAAACAACGTCATCTAACGAGATAGTGTTGTTTTATTGCGAGTACGAAACTGCGATAGGTAAAATGTTGTGAAAGCACACAAAACGGCATGAACAAGCCAAATACTGCGTGTTGTACCGTTACAAGTGCGAAAGTGCTATGTTGTGACATTCTCGGTAAAGCGCATGCAAGTATCGTGAAACCTTAAAGAACGATGTCATTTAGCGAGATACAGCGTTCTGTACTGTAATAAGTTGGTGAGAAACTGTGAGGTCAAGCAAATATCGTAATTGTGAACGAAACAGTGTAAATGAGCGTCTTTAGATACAAGTGCGAATGTTAGGTTAGGTTGACATATCAACCGTCGTAAAACCGCATTAAACAATGTCAGTTAGTGAGATGTAGTGTTTTTCAACATTACAAGTCGGGAATTACGATATCTAATGTGAAAGCACATGAAACCGTCGTAATCTTGTAGAAAACATTGTAAAGTGGCGAGTAAAACGTTTTCTAACGATAGAAGTGCGACGGTTAGGTTAGGTTAGGTTAGTTTAAGCTAGGTAGCGTCGTGAAACTACCAAAAACGACGTCATCTAACGAGATAGTGTTGTTTTATAGCGAGTATTAAACTGCGATAGGTGAAATGTTGTGAAAGCACACAAAACGGCATGAACAAGCCAAATACTGCGTGTTCTACCGTTACAAGTGCGAAACTGCTATATTGTGATATTCTCGTTAAAGCGCATGCAAGCATCGTGAAACCTTAAAGAACAATGTCATTTAGCGAGATACAGCGTTCTGTACTGCAATAAGTTGGTGAAAAACTGTGAGGTTATGCAAATATTCTAATTGTGAACGAAACAGTGTAATAGAGCGTTTTTTAATACAAGTGCGAATGTTACGTTAGGTTAAGATATGAACCGTCGTAAAACCGCAATAATCAATGTCACTTAGAGAGATGCAGTGTTTTTCACCATTACAAGTCGGGAACTGCGATATCTAATGTGAAAGCGCTCGCAAACGTCGTTAGGTTAGGTTAGGTTAGGTTAGGTTACGTTAGGTTAGGTTTGGTTAGGTTAGGTTAGGTTAGGTTATGTTAGGTTAGGTTGGGTTAGGTTAGGTTAGGTTACGTTAGGTTAAGGTATGAACCGTCGTAAAACCGCAATAAACAATGTCACTTAGTGAGATGCAGTGTTTTTCACCTTTACAAGTTGGGAACTGCGATATCTAATGCGAAAGCGCTTGAAACCATCGTAATGTTGTAGAAAGCAATGTAAAGTAGCGAGTAAAACGTTTTCTAACGATAGAAGTGCGAAGGTTATGTTAGGTTGAGTTATGTTAGTTTAAGCTAGGTAGCGTCGTGAAACCACCAAAAACGACGTCATCTAACGAGATAGTGTTGTTTTATTGCGAGTACGAAACTGCGATAGGTAAAATGTTGTGAAAGCACACAAAACGGCAAGAACAAGCCAAATACTGCGTGTTGTACCGTTACAAGTGCGAAAGTGCTATGTTGTGACATTCTCGGTAAAGCGCATGCAAGTATTGTGAAACCTTAAAGAACGATGTCATTTAGCGAGATACAGCGTTCTGTACTGTAATAAGTTGGTGAGAAACTGTGAGGTCAAGCAAATATCGTAATTGTGAACGAAACAGTGTAATTGAGCGTCTTTAGATACAAGTGCGAATGTTAGGTTAGGTTGACATATCAACCGTCGTAAAACCGCATTAAACAATGTCACTTAGTGAGATGTAGTGTTTTTCAACATTACAAGTCGGGAACTACAATATCTAATGTGAAAGCGCATGAAACCGTCGTAATCTTGTAGAAAACATTGTAAAGTGGCGAGTAAAACGTTTTCTAACGATAGAAGTGCGACGGTTAGGTTAGGTTAGGTTAGTTTAAGCTAGGTAGCGTCGTGAAACTACCAAAAACGACGTCATCTAACGAGATAGTGTTGTTTTATAGCGAGTAATAAACTGCGATAGGTGAAATGTTGTGAAAGCACACAAAACGGCATGAACAAGCCAAATACTGCGTGTTCTACCGTTACAAGTGCGAAACTGCTATATTTTGATATTCTCGTTAAAGCGCATGCAAGCATCGTGAAACCTTAAAGAACAATGTCATTTAGCGAGATACAGCGTTGTGTACTGCAATAAGTTGGTGAAAAACTGTGAGGTTATGCAAATATCCTAATTGTGAACGAAACAGTGTAATAGAGCGTTTTTTAATACAAGTGCGAATGGTAGGTTAGGTTAAGATATGAACCGTCGTAAAACCGCAATAATCAATGTCACTTAGAGAGATGCAGTGTTTTTCACCATTACAAGTCGGGAACTGCGATATCTAATGTGAAAGCGCTCGCAAACGTCGTTAGGTTAGGTTAGGTTAGGTTAGGTTACGTTAGGTTAGGTTTGGTTAGGTTAGGTTAGGTTAGGTTATGTTAGGTTAGGTTGGGTTAGGTTAGGTTAGGTTACGTTAGGTTAAGGTATGAACCGTCGTAAAACCGCAATAAACAATGTCACTTAGTGAGATGCAGTGTTTTTCACCTTTACAAGTTGGGAACTGCGATATCTAATGCGAAAGCGCTTGAAACCATCGTAATGTTGTAGAAAGCAATGTAAAGTAGCGAGTAAAACGTTTTCTAACGATAGAAGTGCGAAGGTTATGTTAGGTTGAGTTATGTTAGTTTAAGCTAGGTAGCGTCGTGAAACCACCAAAAACGACGTCATCTAACGAGATAGTGTTGTTTTATTGCGAGTACGAAACTGCGATAGGTAAAATGTTGTGAAAGCACACAAAACGGCAAGAACAAGCCAAATACTGCGTGTTGTACCGTTACAAGTGCGAAAGTGCTATGTTGTGACATTCTCGGTAAAGCGCATGCAAGTATTGTGAAACCTTAAAGAACGATGTCATTTAGCGAGATACAGCGTTCTGTACTGTAATAAGTTGGTGAGAAACTGTGAGGTCAAGCAAATATCGTAATTGTGAACGAAACAGTGTAATTGAGCGTCTTTAGATACAAGTGCGAATGTTAGGTTAGGTTGACATATCAACCGTCGTAAAACCGCATTAAACAATGTCACTTAGTGAGATGTAGTGTTTTTCAACATTACAAGTCGGGAACTACAATATCTAATGTGAAAGCGCATGAAACCGTCGTAATCTTGTAGAAAACATTGTAAAGTGGCGAGTAAAACGTTTTCTAACGATAGAAGTGCGACGGTTAGGTTAGGTTAGGTTAGTTTAAGCTAGGTAGCGTCGTGAAACTACCAAAAACGACGTCATCTAACGAGATAGTGTTGTTTTATAGCGAGTAATAAACTGCGATAGGTGAAATGTTGTGAAAGCACACAAAACGGCATGAACAAGCCAAATACTGCGTGTTCTACCGTTACAAGTGCGAAACTGCTATATTTTGATATTCTCGTTAAAGCGCATGCAAGCATCGTGAAACCTTAAAGAACAATGTCATTTAGCGAGATACAGCGTTGTGTACTGCAATAAGTTGGTGAAAAACTGTGAGGTTATGCAAATATCCTAATTGTGAACGAAACAGTGTAATAGAGCGTTTTTTAATACAAGTGCGAATGGTAGGTTAGGTTAAGATATGAACCGTCGTAAAACCGCATTAATCAATGTCACTTAGAGAGATGCAGTGTTTTTCACCATTACAAGTCGGGAACTGCGATATCTAATGTGAAAGCGCTCGCAAACGTCGTTAGGTTAGGTTAGGCTAGGTTAGGTTAGGTTAGGTTAGGTTAGGTTACGTTAGGTTAGGTTAGGTTAGGTTTGGTTAGGTTAGGTTAGGTTAGGTTAGGTTAGGTTAGGGTATGTTAGGTAAGGTTTGGTTAGGTTAGGTTAGGTTAGGTTGGTTTAGGTAAGGTTAGGTTAGGTTAGGATATGAACCGCGCTAAATCTGCGTTAAACAATGTCACTTAGTGAGATGCTGTGTTTTTCACCATTACAAGTCGGGAACTGCGATATCTAATGTGAAAGCGCATGAAACCGTCGTAATCTTGTAGAAAACATTGTAAAGTAGCGAATAAAACGTTTTCTAACGATAGAAGTGCGAAGGTTCGGTTAGATTGAGTTATGTTAGTTTAAGCTAGGTAGCGTCGTGAAACCACCAAAAACGACGTCATCTAACGAGATAGTGTTGTTTTAATGCGAGTACGAAACTGCGACAGGTAAAATGTTGTGAAAGCACTCAAAACGGCATGAACAAGCCAAATACTGCGTGTTGTACCGTTACAAGTGCGAAAGTGCTATGTTGTGACATTCTCGGTAAAGCGCATGCAAGTATTGTGAAACCTTAAAGAACGATGTCATTTAGCGAGATACAGCGTTCTGTACTGTAATAAGTTGGTGAGAAACTGTGAGGTCAAGCAAATATCGTAATTGTGAACGAAACAGTGTAATTGAGCGTCTTTAGATACAAGTGCGAATGTTAGGTTAGGTTGACATATCAACCGTCGTAAAACCGCATTAAACAATGTCACTTAGTGAGATGTAGTGTTTTTCAACATTACAAGTCGGGAACTACGATATCTAATGTGAAAGCGCATGAAACCGTCGTAATCTTGTAGAAAACATTGTAAAGTGGCGAGTAAAACGTTTTCTAACGATAGAAGTGCGACGGTTAGGTTAGGTTAGGTTAGTTTAAGCTAGGTAGCGTCGTGAAACTACCAAAAACGACGTCATCTAACGAGATAGTGTTGTTTTAT
Source organism: Rhipicephalus microplus (assembly GCF_043290135.1). NCBI lineage: Eukaryota > Metazoa > Arthropoda > Arachnida > Ixodida > Ixodidae > Rhipicephalus > Rhipicephalus microplus. The sequence continues at coordinate 1,389,764 of NW_027464610.1, read as the reverse complement.
AGCGAGTAATAAACTGCGATAGGTGAAATGTTGTGAAAGCACACAAAACGGCATGAACAAGCCAAATACTGCGTGTTCTACCGTTACAAGTGCGAAACTGCTATATTTTGATATTCTCGTTAAAGCGCATGCAAGCATCGTGAAACCTTAAAGAACAATGTCATTTAGCGAGATACAGCGTTGTGTACTGCAATAAGTTGGTGAAAAACTGTGAGGTTATGCAAATATCCTAATTGTGAACGAAACAGTGTAATAGAGCGTTTTTTAATACAAGTGCGAATGGTAGGTTAGGTTAAGATATGAACCGTCGTAAAACCGCATTAATCAATGTCACTTAGAGAGATGCAGTGTTTTTCACCATTACAAGTCGGGAACTGCGATATCTAATGTGAAAGCGCTCGCAAACGTCGTTAGGTTAGGTTAGGCTAGGTTAGGTTAGGTTAGGTTAGGTTAGGTTACGTTAGGTTAGGTTAGGTTAGGTTAGGTTAGGTTAGGTTAGGTTAGGTTAGGTTAGGGTATGTTAGGTAAGGTTTGGTTAGGTTAGGTTAGGTTGGTTTAGGTAAGGTTAGGTGAGGTTAGGATATGAACCGCGCTAAAACTGCGTTAAACAATGTCACTTAGTGAGATGCTGTGTTTTTCACCATTACAAGTCGGGAACTGCAATATCTAATGTGAAAGCGCATGAAACCGTCGTAATCTTGTAGAAAACATTGTAAAGTAGCGAATAAAACGTTTTCTAACGATAGAAGTGCGAAGGTTCGGTTAGATTGAGTTATGTTAGTTTAAGCTAGGTAGCGTCGTGAAACCACGAAAAACGACGTCATCTAACGAGATAGTGTTGTTTTAATGCGAGTACGAAACTGCGACAGGTAAAATGTTGTGAAAGCACTCAAAACGGCATGAACAAGCCAAATACTGCGTGTTGTACCGTTACAAGTGCGAAACTGCTATGTTGTGACATTCTCGGTAGAGCGCATGCAAGTATCGTGAAACCTTAAAGAACGATGTCATTTAGCGAGATACAGCGTTCTGTACTGTAATAAGTTGGTGAGAAACTGTGAGGTCAAGCAAATATCGTAATTGTGAACGAAACAGTGTAATTGAGCGTCTTTAGATACAAGTGCGAATGTTAGGTTAGGTTGACATATCAACCGTCGTAAAACCGCATTAAACAATGTCACTTAGTGAGATGTAGTGTTTTTCAACATTACAAGTCGGGAACTACGATATCTAATGTGAAAGCGCATGAAACCGTCGTAATCTTGTAGAAAACATTGTAAAGTTGCGAGTAAACGTTTTCTAACGATAGAAGTGCGAAGGTTAGGTTAGGTTAGGTTAGTTTAAGCTAGGTAGCGTCGTGAAACTACCAAAAACGACGTCATCTAACGAGATAGTGTTGTTTTATTGCGAGTATTAAACTGCGATAGGTAAAATGTTGTGAAAGCACACAAAACGGCATGAACAAGCCAAATACTGCGTGTTCTACCGTTACAAGTGCGAAACTGCTATATTTTGATATTCTCGTTAAAGCGCATGCAAGCATCGTGAAACCTTAAAGAACAATGTCATTTAGCGAGATACAGCGTTGTGTACTGCAATAAGTTGGTGAAAAACTGTGAGGTTATGCAAATATCCTAATTGTGAACGAAACAGTGTAATAGAGCGTTTTTTAATACAAGTGCGAATGGTAGGTTAGGTTAAGATATGAACCGTCGTAAAACCGCATTAATCAATGTCACTTAGAGAGATGCAGTGTTTTTCACCATTACAAGTCGGGAACTGCGATATCTAATGTGAAAGCGCTCGCAAACGTCGTTAGGTTAGGTTAGGCTAGGTTAGGTTAGGTTAGGTTAGGTTAGGTTACGTTAGGTTAGGTTAGGTTAGGTTTGGTTAGGTTAGGTTAGGTTAGGTTAGGTTAGGTTAGGGTATGTTAGGTAAGGTTTGGTTAGGTTAGGTTAGGTTAGGTTGGTTTAGGTAAGGTTAGGTTAGGTTAGGATATGAACCGCGCTAAATCTGCGTTAAACAATGTCACTTAGTGAGATGCTGTGTTTTTCACCATTACAAGTCGGGAACTGCGATATCTAATGTGAAAGCGCATGAAACCGTCGTAATCTTGTAGAAAACATTGTAAAGTAGCGAATAAAACGTTTTCTAACGATAGAAGTGCGAAGGTTCGGTTAGATTGAGTTATGTTAGTTTAAGCTAGGTAGCGTCGTGAAACCACCAAAAACGACGTCATCTAACGAGATAGTGTTGTTTTAATGCGAGTACGAAACTGCGACAGGTAAAATGTTGTGAAAGCACTCAAAACGGCATGAACAAGCCAAATACTGCGTGTTGTACCGTTACAAGTGCGAAAGTGCTATGTTGTGACATTCTCGGTAAAGCGCATGCAAGTATTGTGAAACCTTAAAGAACGATGTCATTTAGCGAGATACAGCGTTCTGTACTGTAATAAGTTGGTGAGAAACTGTGAGGTCAAGCAAATATCGTAATTGTGAACGAAACAGTGTAATTGAGCGTCTTTAGATACAAGTGCGAATGTTAGGTTAGGTTGACATATCAACCGTCGTAAAACCGCATTAAACAATGTCACTTAGTGAGATGTAGTGTTTTTCAACATTACAAGTCGGGAACTACGATATCTAATGTGAAAGCGCATGAAACCGTCGTAATCTTGTAGAAAACATTGTAAAGTGGCGAGTAAAACGTTTTCTAACGATAGAAGTGCGACGGTTAGGTTAGGTTAGGTTAGTTTAAGCTAGGTAGCGTCGTGAAACTACCAAAAACGACGTCATCTAACGAGATAGTGTTGTTTTATAGCGAGTAATAAACTGCGATAGGTGAAATGTTGTGAAAGCACACAAAACGGCATGAACAAGCCAAATACTGCGTGTTCTACCGTTACAAGTGCGAAACTGCTATATTTTGATATTCTCGTTAAAGCGCATGCAAGCATCGTGAAACCTTAAAGAACAATGTCATTTAGCGAGATACAGCGTTGTGTACTGCAATAAGTTGGTGAAAAACTGTGAGGTTATGCAAATATCCTAATTGTGAACGAAACAGTGTAATAGAGCGTTTTTTAATACAAGTGCGAATGGTAGGTTAGGTTAAGATATGAACCGTCGTAAAACCGCATTAATCAATGTCACTTAGAGAGATGCAGTGTTTTTCACCATTACAAGTCGGGAACTGCGATATCTAATGTGAAAGCGCTCGCAAACGTCGTTAGGTTAGGTTAGGCTAGGTTAGGTTAGGTTAGGTTAGGTTATGTTACGTTAGGTTAGGTTAGGTTAGGTTTGGTTAGGTTAGGTTAGGTTAGGTTAGGTTAGGTTAGGGTATGTTAGGTAAGGTTTGGTTAGGTTAGGTTAGGTTGGTTTAGGTAAGGTTAGGTGAGGTTAGGATATGAACCGCGCTAAAACTGCGTTAAACAATGTCACTTAGTGAGATGCTGTGTTTTTCACCATTACAAGTCGGGAACTGCAATATCTAATGTGAAAGCGCATGAAACCGTCGTAATCTTGTAGAAAACATTGTAAAGTAGCGAATAAAACGTTTTCTAACGATAGAAGTGCGAAGGTTCGGTTAGATTGAGTTATGTTAGTTTAAGCTAGGTAGCGTCGTGAAACCACGAAAAACGACGTCATCTAACGAGATAGTGTTGTTTTAATGCGAGTACGAAACTGCGACAGGTAAAATGTTGTGAAAGCACTCAAAACGGCATGAACAAGCCAAATACTGCGTGTTGTACCGTTACAAGTGCGAAACTGCTATGTTGTGACATTCTCGGTAGAGCGCATGCAAGTATCGTGAAACCTTAAAGAACGATGTCATTTAGCGAGATACAGCGTTCTGTACTGTAATAAGTTGGTGAGAAACTGTGAGGTCAAGCAAATATCGTAATTGTGAACGAAACAGTGTAATTGAGCGTCTTTAGATACAAGTGCGAATGTTAGGTTAGGTTGACATATCAACCGTCGTAAAACCGCATTAAACAATGTCACTTAGTGAGATGTAGTGTTTTTCAACATTACAAGTCGGGAACTACGATATCTAATGTGAAAGCGCATGAAACCGTCGTAATCTTGTAGAAAACATTGTAAAGTTGCGAGTAAACGTTTTCTAACGATAGAAGTGCGAAGGTTAGGTTAGGTTAGGTTAGTTTAAGCTAGGTAGCGTCGTGAAACTACCAAAAACGACGTCATCTAACGAGATAGTGTTGTTTTATTGCGAGTATTAAACTGCGATAGGTAAAATGTTGTGAATGCACACAAAACGGCATGAACAAGCCAAATACTGCGTGTTCTACCGTTACAAGTGCGAAATTGCTATATTGTGATATTCTCGTTAAAGCGCATGCAAGCATCGTGAAACCTTAAAGAACGATGTCATTTAGCGAGATACAGCGTTCTGTACTGCAATAAGTTGGTGAAAAACTGTGAGGTTATGCAAATATCGTAATTGTGAACGAAACAGTGTAATAGAGCGTTTTTCAATACAAGTACGAATGTTAGGTTAGGTTAAGATATGAACCGTCGTAAAACCGCATTAAACAATGTCACTTAGTGAGATGCAGTGTTTTTCACCATTACAAGTTGGGAACTGCGATATCTAATGTGAAAGCACTTGCAAACGTCGTTAGGTTAGGTTAGGTTAGGTTAGGTTTGGTTAGGTTACGTTAGGTTAGGTTTGGTTAGGTTAGGTTAGGTTAGGTTATGTTAGGTTAGGTTGGGTTAGGTTAGGTTAGGTTACGTTAGGTTAAGGTATGAACCGTCGTAAAACCGCAATAAACAATGTCACTTAGTGAGATGCAGTGTTTTTCACCTTTACAAGTTGGGAACTGCGATATCTAATGTGAAAGCGCTTGAAACCGTCGTAATGTTGTAGAAAGCAATGTAAAGTAACGAGTAAAACGTTTTCTAACGATAGAAGTGCGAAGGTTATGTTAGGTTGAGTTATGTTAGTTTAAGCTAGGTAGCGTCGTGAAACCACCAAAAACGACGTCATCTAACGAGATAGTGTTGTTTTATTGCGAGTACGAAACTGCGATAGGTAAAATGTTGTGAAAGCACACAAAACGGCATGAACAAGCCAAATACTGCGTGTTGTACCGTTACAAGTGCGAAACTGCTATGTTGTGACATTCTCGGTAAAGCGCATGCAAGTATCGTGAAACCTTAAAAACGATGTCATTTAGCGAGATACAGCGTTCTGTACTGTAATAAGTTGGTGAGAAACTGTGAGGTCAAGCAAATATCGTAATTGTGAACGAAACAGTGTAATTGAGCGTCTTTAGATACAAGTGCGAATGTTAGGTTAGGTTGACATATCAACCGTCGTAAAACCGCATTAAACAATGTCACTTAGTGAGATATAGTGTTTTTCAACATTACAAGTCGGGAACTACGATATCTAATGTGAAAGCGCATGAAACCGTCGTAATCTTGTAGAAAACATTGTAAAGTGGCGAGTAAAACGTTTTCTAACGATAGAAGTGCGACGGTTAGGTTAGGTTAGGTTAGTTTAGGCTAGGTAGCGTCGTGAAACTACCAAAAACGAGGTCATCTAACGAGACAGTGTTGTTTTATAGCGAGTATTAAACTGCGATAGGTGAAATGTTGTGAAAGCACACAAAACGGCATGAACAAGCCAAATACTGCGTGTTCTACCGTTACAAGTGCGAAACTGCTATATTGTGATATTCTCGTTAAAGCGCATGCAAGCATCGTGAAACCTTAAAGAACAATGTCATTTAGCGAGATACAGCGTTCTGTACTGCAATAAGTTGGTGAAAAACTGTGAGGTTATGCAAATATCCTAATTGGGAACGAAACAGTGTAATAGAGCGTTTTTTAATACAAGTGCGAATGTTAGGTTAGGTTAAGATATGAACCGTCGTAAAACCGCATTAATCAATGTCACTTAGTGAGATGCAGTGTTTTTCACCATTACAAGTCGGGAACTGCGATATCTAATGTGAAAGCGCTCGCAAACGTCGTTAGGTTAGGTTAGGTTAGGTTATGTTAGGTTAGGTTAGGTTACGTTAGGTTAGGTTAGGTTAGGTTTGGTTAGGTTAGGTTAGGTTAGGTTAGGGTATGTTAGGTAAGGTTTGGTTAGGTTAGGTTTGGTTAGGTTGGTTTAGGTAAGGTTAGGTTAGGTTAAGATATGAACCGCGCTAAAACCGCATTAAACAATGTCACTTAGTGAGATGCTGTGTTTTTCACCATTACAAGTCGGGAACTGCGATATCTAATGTGAAAGCGCATGAAACCGTCGTAATCTTGTAGAAAACATTGTAAAGTAGCGAATAAAACGTTTTCTAACGATAGAAGTGCGAAGGTTCGGTTAGTTTGAGTTATGTTAGTTTAAGCTAGGTAGCGTCGTGAAACCACCAAAAACGACGTCATCTAACGAGATAGTGTTGTTTTAATGCGAGTACGAAACTGCGACAGGTAAAATGTTGTGAAAGCACTCAAAACGGCATGAACAAGCCAAATACTGCATGTTGTACCGTTACAAGTGCGAAACTGCTATGTTGTGACATTCTCGGTAAAGCGCATGCAAGTATCGTGAAACCTTAAAGAACGATGTCATTTAGCGGGATACAGCGTTCTGTACTGTAATAAGTTGGTGAGAAACTGTGAGGTCAAGCAAATATCGTAATTGTGAACGAAAAAGTGTAATTGAGCGTCTTTAGATACAAGTGCGAATGTTAGGTTAGGTTGACATATCAATCGTCGTAAAACCGCATTAAACAATGTCACTTAGTGAGATGTAGTGTTTTTCAACATTACAAGTCGGGAACTACGATAACACGATATCTAATGTGAAAGCGCATGAAACCGTCGTAATCTTGTAGAAAACATTGTAAAGTTGCGAGTTAAACGTTTTCTAACGATAGAAGTGCGAAGGTTAGGTTAGGTTAGGTTAGTTTAAGCTAGGTAGCGTCGTGAAACTACCAAAAACGACGTCATCTAACGAGATAGTGTTGTTTTATTGCGAGTATTAAACTGCGATAGGTAAAATGTTGTGAATGCACACAAAACGGCATGAACAAGCCAAATACTGCGTGTTCTACCGTTACAAGTGCGAAACTGCTATATTGTGTTATTCTCGTTGAAGCGCATGCAAGCATCGTGAAACCTTAAAGAACGATGTCATTTAGCGAGATACAGCGTTCTGTACTGCAATAAGTTGGTGAAAAACTGTGAGGTTATGCAAATATCGTAATTGTGAACGAAACAGTGTAATAGAGCGTTTTTCAATACAAGTACGAATGTTAGGTTAGGTTAAGATATGAACCGTCGTAAAACCGCATTAAACAATGTCACTTAGTGAGATGCAGTGTTTTTCACCATTACAAGTTGGGAACTGCGATATCTAATGTGAAAGCACTTGCAAACGTCGTTAGGTTAGGTTAGGTTAGGTTAGGTTAGGTTACGTTAGGTTAGGTTTGGTTAGGTTAGGTTAGGTTAGGTTATGTTAGGTTAGGTTGGGTTAGGTTAGGTTAGGTTACGTTAGGTTAAGGTATGAACCGTCGTAAAACCGCAATAAACAATGTCACTTAGTGAGATGCAGTGTTTTTCACCTTTACAAGTTGGGAACTGCGATATCTAATGCGAAAGCGCTTGAAACCGTCGTAATGTTGTAGAAAGCAGTGTAAAGTAGCGAGTAAAACGTTTTCTAACGATAGAAGTGCGAAGGTTATGTTAGGTTGAGTTATGTTAGTTTAAGCTAGGTAGCGTCGTGAAACCACCAAAAACGACGTCATCTAACGAGATAGTGTTGTTTTATTGCGAGTACGAAACTGCGATAGGTAAAATGTTGTGAAAGCACACAAAACGGCATGAACAAGCCAAATACTGCGTGTTGTACCGTTACAAGTGCGAAAGTGCTATGTTGTGACATTCTCGGTAAAGCGCATGCAAGTATCGTGAAACCTTAAAGAACGATGTCATTTAGCGAGATACAGCGTTCTGTACTGTAATAAGTTGGTGAGAAACTGTGAGGTCAAGCAAATATCGTAATTGTGAACGAAACAGTGTAATTGAGCGTCTTTAGATACAAGTGCGAATGTTAGGTTAGGTTAAGATATGAACCGTCGTAAAACCGCATTAAACAATGTCAATTACTGAGATGCAGTGTTTTTCACAATTAAAAGTGGGGAACTGCGATATTTAATGTGAAAGCACTTGCAAACGTCGTTAGGTTAGGTTAGGTTAGGTTAGGTTAGGTTAGGTTAGGTTACGTTAGGTTAGGTTTGGTTAGGTTAGGTTAGGTTAGGTTAGGTTATGTTAGGTTAGGTTGGGTTAGGTTAGGTTAGGTTACGTTAGGTTAAGGTATGAACCGTCGTAAAACCGCAATAAACAATGTCACTTAGTGAGATGCAGTGTTTTTCATCTTTACAAGTTGGGAACTGCGATATCTAATGTGAAAGCGCTTGAAACCGTCGTATTGTTGTAGAAAGCAATGTAAAGTAGTGAGTAAAACGTTTTCTAACGATAGAAGTGCGAAGGTTATGTTAGGTTGAGTTATGTTAGTTTATGCTAGGTAGCGTCGTGAAACCACCAAAAACGACGTCGTCTAACGAGATAGTGTTGTTTTATTGCGAGTACGAAACTGCGATAGGTAAAATGTTGTGAAAGCACACAAAACGGCATGAACAAGCCAAATACTGCGTGTTGTACCGTTACAAGTGCGAAAGTGCTATGTTGTGACATTCTCGGTAAAGCGCATGCAAGTATCGTGAAACCTTAAAGAACGATGTCATTTAGCGAGATACAGCGTTCTGTACTGTAATAAGTTGGTGAGAAACTGTGAGGTCAAGCAAATATCGTAATTGTGAACGAAACAGTGTAATTGAGCGTCTTTAGATACAAGTGCGAATGTTAGGTTAGGTTGACATATCAACCGTCGTAAAACCGCATTGAACAATGTCACTTAGTGAGATGTAGTGTTTTTCAACATTACAAGTCGGGAACTACGATATCTAATGCGAAAGCGCATGAAACCGTCGTAATCTTGTAGAAAACATTGTAAAATTGCGAGTAAAACGTTTTCTAACGATAGAAGTGCGAAGGTTAGGTTAGGTTAGGTTAGTTTAGGCTAGGTAGCGTCGTGAAACTACCAAAAACGACGTCATCTAACGGGATAGTGTTGTTTTATTGCGAGTATTAAACTGCGATAGGTGAAATGTTGTGAATGCACACAAAAAACGGCATGAACAAGCCAAATACTGCGTGTTCTACCGTTACAAGTGCGAAACTGCTATATTGTGATATTCTCGTTAAAGCGCATGCAAGCATCGTGAAACCCTTAAGAACAATGTCATTTAGCGAGATACAGCGTTCTGTACTGCAATAAGTTGGTGAAAAACTGTGAGGTTATGCAAATATCGTAATTGTGAACGAAACAGTGTAATAGAGCGTTTTTCAATACAAGTACGAATGTTAGGTTAGGTTAAGATATGAACCGTCGTAAAACCGCATTAAACAATGTCACTTAGTGAGATGCAGTGTTTTTCACCATTACAAGTTGAGAACTGCGATATCTAATGTGAAAGCGCTTGCAAACGTCGTTAGGTTAGGTTAGGTTAGGTTAGGTTACGTTAGGTTAGGTTTGGTTAGGTTAGGTTAGGTTAGGTTAGGTTAGGTTATGTTAGGTTAGGTTGGGTTAGGTTAGGTTAGGTTACGTTAGGTTAAGGTATGAACCGTCGTAAAACCGCAATAAACAATGTCACTTAGTGAGATGCAGTGTTTTTCATCTTTACAAGTTGGGAACTGCGATATCTAATGTGAAAGCGCTTGAAACCGTCGTATTGTTGTAGAAAGCAATGTAAAGTAGCGAGTAAAACGTTTTTTAACGATAGAAGTGCGAAGGTTATGTTAGGTTGAGTTATGTTAGTTTAAGCTAGGTAGCGTCGTGAAACCACCAAAAACGAAGTCGTCTTACGAGATAGTGTTGTTTTATTGCGAGTACGAAACTGCGATAGGTAAAATGTTGTGAAAGCACACAAAACGGCATGAACAAGCCAAATACTGCGTGTTGTACCGTTACAAGTGCGAAAGTGCTATGTTGTGACATTCTCGGTAAAGCGCATGCAAGTATCGTGAAACCTTAAAGAACGATGTCATTTAGCGAGATACAGCGTTCTGTACTGTAATAAGTTGGTGAGAAACTGTGAGGTCAAGCAAATATCGTAATTGTGAACGAAACAGTGTAATTGAGCGACTTTAGATACAAGTGCGAATGTTAGGTTAGGTTGACATATCAACCGTCGTAAAACCGCATTAAACAATGTCACTTAGTGAGATGTAGTGTTTTTCAACATTACAAGTCGGGAACTACGATATCTTATGTGAAAGCGCATGAAACCGTCGTAATCTTGTAGAAAACATTATAAAGTGGCGAGTAAAACGTTTTCTAACGATAGAAGTGTGAAGGTTAGGTTAGGTTAGGTTAGTTTAAGCTAGGTAGCGTCGTGAAACTACCAAAAACGACGTCATCTAACGAGATAGTGTTGTTTTATAGCGAGTATTAAACTGCGATAGGTGAAATGTTGTGAAATCACACAAAACGGCATGAACAAGCCAAATACTGCGTGTTCTACCGTTACAAGTGCGAAACTGCTATATTGTGATATTCTCGTTAAATCGCATGCAAGCATCGTGAAACCTTAAAGAACAATGTCATTTAGCGAGATACAGCGTTCTGTACTGCAATAAGTTGGTGAAAAACTGTGAGGTTATGCAAATATCGTAATTGTGAACAAAACAGTGTAATAGAGCGTTTTTAGATACAAGTGCGAATGTTAGGTTAGGTTAAGATATGAACCGTCGTAAAACCGCATTAAGCAATGTCAATTACTGAGATGCAGTGTTTTTTCACCATTAAAAGTGGGGAACTGCGATATTTAATGTGAAAGCGCTTGCAACCGTCGTTAGGTTAGGTTAGGTTAGGTTAGGTTAGGTTAGGTTTGGTTAGGTTAGGTTAGGTTAGGTTAGGTTAGGTTAGGTTAGATTAGGTTAGGTTGGGTTGAGTTGGGTTAGGTTAGGTTAGGTTAGGTTAGGTTGGGTTAGGTTAGGTTAGGTTAGGTTACGTTAGGTTAGGTTACGTTAGGTTAGGTTACGTTAGGTTAGGTTAGGTTAGGTTACGTTAGGTTAGGTTAGGTTAGGTAAGGATAATTTGGTTAGGTTAGGTAAGGTTAGGTTAGGTTAGGTTAGGTTGGGTTGGGTGTTGTTGGGTTGGGTTGGGTTGGGTTAGGTTGGGTTAGGTTAGGTTAGGTTACGTTAGGTTAGGTTAGGTTAGGTTACGTTAGGTTATGTTAGGTTAGGTTAGGTTACGTTAGGTTAGGTTAGGTCAGGTAAGGTTAGGTTACGTTAGAATAGGTTAGGTTAGGTTACGTTAGGTTAGGTTAAGTTAGGTTAGGTTAGGTTTGGTTAGGTTAGCTTAGGTTAGGTTAGGTTGGGATGGGTTGGGTTAGGTTGGGTTAGGTTAGGTTAGGTTAGGTTGGGTTAGGTTAGTTTAGGTTAGGTTAGGTTAGGTTAGGTTAAGTTGGGTTGGGTTAGGTTAGGTTAGGTTAGGTAAGGTTAGGTTAGGTTAGGTTAGGTTAAGGTATGAACCGTCGTAAAACCGCATTAAACAATGTCACTTAGTGAGATGCAGTGTTTTCACCATTACAAGTCGGGAACTGCGATATCTAATGTGAAAGCGCTTGCAACCGTCGTAATCTTGTAGAAAACATTGTAAAGTAGCGAAAAAAACGTTTTCTAACAATATAAGTGCGAAGGTTTGGTTAGTTTGAGCTAGGTAGCGTCGTGAAACCACCAAAAACGATGTCATCTAACGAGATAGTGTTGTTTTATTGCGAGTACGAAACTGCGATAGGTGAAATATTGGGAAAGCACACAAAATGGCATGAACTATCGAGATACTGCGTCTTGTGCCGTTACAAGTGCGAAACTGCTTTATTGTGATATTCTCGTTAAAGCGCATGCAAGTATCGTGAAACCTTAAAGAACGATGTCATCTAGCGAGATACAGCGTTCTGTACTGTAATAAGTTGGTGAGAAACTGTGAGGTCAAGCAAATATCGTAATTGTGAACGAAACAGTGTAATTGAGCGTATTTAGATACAAGTGCGAATGTTAGGTTAGGTTGAGATATCAACCGTCGTAAAACCGCATTAAACAATGTCACTTAGTGAGATGTAGTGTTTTTCAACATTACAAGTCGGGAACTACGATATCTAATGCGGAAGCGCATGAAACCGTCGTAATCTTGTAGAAAACATTGTAAAATTGCGAGTAAAACGTTTTCTAACGATAGAAGTGCGAAGGTTAGGTTAGGTTAGGTTAGTTTAGGCTAGGTAGCGTCGTGAAACTACCAAAAACGACGTCATCTAACGAGATAGTGTTGTTTTATTGCGAGTATTAAACTGCGATAGGTGAAATGTTGTGAATGCACACAAAACGGCATGAACAAGCCAAATACTGCGTGTTCTACCGTTACAAGTGCGAAACTGCTATATTGTGATATTCTCGTTAAAGCGCATGCAAGCATCGTGAAACCTTAAAGAACAATGTCATTTAGCGAGATACAGCGTTCTGTACTGCAATAAGTTGGTGAAAAACTGTGAGGTTATGCAAATATCGTAATTGTGAACGAAACAGTGTAATAGAGCGTTTTTCAATACAAGTACGAATGTTAGGTTAGGTTAAGATATGAACCGTCGTAAAACCGCATTAAACAATGTCACTTAGTGAGATGCAGTGTTTTTCACCATTACAAGTTGGGAACTGCGATATCTAATGTGAAAGCGCTTGCAAACGTCGTTAGGTTAGGTTAGGTTAGGTTAGGTTAGGTTACGTTAGGTTAGGTTTGGTTAGGTTAGGTTAGGTTAGGTTATGTTAGGTTAGGTTGGGTTAGGTTAGGTTAGGTTACGTTAGGTTAAGGTATGAACCGTCGTAAAACCGCAATAAACAATGTCACTTAGTGAGATGCAGTGTTTTTCACCTTTACAAGTTGGGAACTGCGATATCTAATGTGAAAGCGCTTGAAACCGTCGTAATGTTGTAGAAAGCAATGTAAAGTAGCGAGTAAAACGTTTTCTAACGATAGAAGTGCGAAGGTTATGTTAGGTTGAGTTATGTCAGTTTAAGCTAGGTAGCGTCGTGAAACCACCAAAAACGACGTCATCTAACGAGATAGTGTTGTTTTATTGCGAGTACGAAACTGCGATGGGTAAAATGTTGTGAAAGCACACAAAACGGCATGAACAAGCCAAATACTGCGTGTTGTACCGTTACAAGTGCGAAAGTGCTATGTTGTGACATTCTCGGTAAAGCGCATGCAAGTATCGTGAAACCTTAAAGAACGATGTCATTTAGCGAGATACAGCGTTCTGTACTGTAATAAGTTGGTGAGAAACTGTGAGGTGAAGCAAATATCGTAATTGTGAACGAAACAGTGTAATTGAGCGTCTTTAGATACAAGTGCGAATGTTAGGTTAGGTTGACATATCAACCGTCGTAAAACCGCATTAAACAATGTCACTTAGTGAGATGTAGTGTTTTCAACATTACAAGTCGGGAACTACGATATCTAATGTAAAAGCGCATGAAACCGTCGTAATCTTGTAGAAAACATTGTAAAGTGGCGAGTAAAACGTTTTCTAACGATAGAAGTGCGAAGGTTAGGTTAGGTTAGGTTAGTTTAAGCTAGGTAGCGTCGTGAAACTACCAAAAACGACGTCATCTAACGAGATAGTGTTGTTTTATAGCGAGTATTAAACTGCGATAGGTGAAATGTTGTGAAAGCACACAAAACGGCATGAACAACCCAAATACTGCGTGTTCTACCGTTACAAGTGCGAAACTGCTATATTGTGATATTCTCGTTAAATCGCATGCAAGCATCGTGAAACCTTAAAGAACAATGTCATTTAGCGAGATACAGCGTTCTGTACTGCAATAAGTTGGTGAAAAACTGTGAGGTTATGCAAATATCGTAATTGTGAACAAAACAGTGTAATAGAGCGTTTTTAGATACAAGTGCGAATGTTAGCTTAGGTTAAGATATGAACCGTCGTAAAACCACATTAAACAATGTCAATTACTGAGATGCAGTGTTTTTCACCATTAAAAGTGGGGAACTGCGATATTTAGTGTGAAAGCGCTTGCAACCGTCGTTAGGTTAGGTTAGGTTAGGTTAGGTTAGGTTAGGTTTGGTTAGGTTAGGTTAGGTTAGGTTAGATTAGGTTAGGTTGGTTTGAGTTGGGTTAGGTTAGGTTAGGTTGGGTTAGGTTAGGTTAGGTTAGGTTAGGTTACGCTAGGTTAGGTTACGTTAGGTTAGGTTAGGTTAGGTTACGTTACGTTAGGTTAGGTTAGGTTAGGTAAGGATAATTTGGTTAGGTTAGGTAAGGTTAGGTTAGGTTAGGTTGGGTTGGGTGTTGTTGGGTTGGGTTGGGTTGGGTTAGGTTGGGTTAGGTTAGGTTAGGTTACGTTAGGTTAGGTTAGGTTAGGTTACGTTAGGTTATGTTAGGTTAGGTTAGGTTACGTTAGGTTAGGTTAGGTCAGGTAAGGTTAGGTTACGTTAGAATAGGTTAGGTTAGGTTACGTTAGGTTAGGTTAAGTTAGGTTAGGTTTGGTTAGGTTAGGTTAGGTTAGCTTAGGTTAGGTTGGGTTGGGTTGGGTTAGGTTGGGTTAGGTTAGGTTCGGTTGGGTTAGGTTAGTTTAGGTTAGGTTAGGTTAGGTTAGGTTAAGTTGGGTTGGGTTAGGTCAGGTTAGGTTAGGTAAGGTTAGGTTAGGTTAGGTTAGGTTAGGTTAAGGTATGAACCGTCGTAAAACCGCATTAAACAATGTCACTTAGCTAGATGCAGTGTTTTTCACCTTTACAAGTTGGGAACTGTGATATCTAATGTGAAAGCGCTTGAAACCGTCGTAATGTTGCAGAAAGCAATGTAAAGTAGCGAGTAAAACGTTTTCTAACGATAGAAGTGCGAAGGTCATGTTAGGTTGAGTTATGTTAGTTTAAGCTAGGTAGCGTCGTGAAACTACCAAAAACAACGTCATCTAACGAGATAGTGTTGTTTTATTGCGAGTACGAAACTGCGATAGGTGAAATGTTGTGAAAGCACACAAAACGGCATGAACAAGCCAAATACTGCGTGTTGTACCGTTACAAGTGCGAAACTGCTATGTTGTGATATTCTCGTTAAAGCTCATGCAAGCATCGTGAAACCTTAAAGAACGATGTCATTTAGCGAGATACAGCGTTCTGTACTGCAATAAGTTGGTGAAAAACTGTGAGGTTATGCAAATATCGTAATTGTGAACGAAACAGTGTAATAGAGCGTTTTTCAATACAAGTACGAATGTTAGGTTAGGTTAAGATATGAACCGTCGTAAAACCGCATTAAACAATGTCACTTAGTGAGATGCAGTGTTTTTCACCATTACAAGTTGGGAACTGCGATATCTAATGTGAAAGCACTTGCAAACGTCGTTAGGTTAGGTTAGGTTAGGTTAGGTAAGGTTACGTTAGGTTAGGTTTGGTTAGGTTAGGTTAGGTTATGTTAGGTTAGGTTGGGTTAGGTTAGGTTAGGTTACGTTAGGTTAAGGTATGAACCGTCGTAAAACCGCAATAAACAATGTCACTTAGTGAGATGCAGTGTTTTTCACCTTTACAAGTTGGGAACTGCGATATCTAATGTGAAAGCGCTTGAAACCGTCGTAATGTTGTAGAAAGAAATGTAAAGTAGCGAGTAAAACGTTTTCTAACGATAGAAGAGCGAAGGTTATGTTAGGTTGAGTTATGTTAGTTTAAGCTAGGTAGCGTCGTGAAACCACCAAAAACGACGTCATCTAACGAGATAGTGTTGTTTTATTGCGAGTATGAAACTGCGATACGTAAAGTGTTTTGAAAGCACACAAAACGGCATGAACAAGCCAAATACTGCGTGTTGTACCGTTACAAGTGCGAAAGTGCTATGTTGTGACATTCTCGGTAAAGCGCATGCAAGTATCGTGAAACCTTAAAGAACGATGTCATTTAGCGAGATACAGCGTTCTGTACTGTAATAAGTTGGTGAGAAACTGTGAGGTCAAGCAAATATCGTAATTGTGAACGAAACAGTGTAATTGAGCGTCTTTAGATACAAGTGCGAATGTTAGGTTAGGTTGACATATCAACCGTCGTAAAACCGCATTAAACAATGTCACTTAGTGAGATGTAGTGTTTTTCAACATTACAAGTCGGGAACTACGATATCTAATGTGAAAGCGCATGAAACCGTCGTAATCTTGTAGAAAACATTGTAGAGTGGCGAGTAAAACGTTTTCTAACGATAGAAGTGCGAAGGTTAGGTTAGGTTAGGTTAGTTTAAGCTAGGTAGCGTCGTGAAACTACCAAAAACGACGTCATCTAACGAGATAGTGTTGTTTTATAGCTAGTATTAAACTGCGATAGGTGAAATGTTGTGAAAGCACACAAAACGGCATGAACAAGCCAAATACTGCGTGTTCTACCGTTACAAGTGCGAAACTGCTATATTGTAATATTCTCGTTAAATCGCATGCAAGCATCGTGAAACCTTAAAGAACAATGTCATTTAGCGAGATACAGCGTTCTGTACTGCAATAAGTTGGTGAAAAACTGTGAGGTTATGCAAATATCGTAATTGTGAACAAAACAGTGTAATAGAGCGTTTTTAGATACAAGTGCGAATGTTAGGTTAGGTTAAGATATGAACCGTCGTAAAACCGCATTAAACAATGTCAATTACTGAGATGCAGTGTTTTGCACCATTAAAAGTGGGGAACTGCGATATTTAATGTGAAAGCGCTTGCAACCGTCGTTAGGTTAGGTTAGGTTAGGTTAGGTTAGGTTAGGTTAGGTTTGGTTAGGTTAGGTTAGGTTAGGTAAGGTTAGATTAGGTTAGGTTGGGTTGAGTTGGGTTAGGTTAGGTTAGGTTAGGTTAGGTTGGGTTAGGTTAGGTTAGGTTAGGTTAGGTTACGTTAGGTTAGGTTACGTTAGGTTAGGTTAGGTTTGGTTACGTTAGGTAAGGTTAGGTTAGGTAAGGATAATTTGGTTAGGTTAGGTAAGGTTAGGTTAGGTTAGGTTAGGTTGGGTTGGGTGTTGTTGGGTTGGGTTAGGTTGGGTTAGGTTAGGTTAGGTTACGTTAGGTTAGGTTAGGTTAGGTTACGTTAGGTTATGTTAGGTTAGGTTAGGTTACGTTAGGTTAGGTTAGGTCAGGTAAGGTTAGGTTACGTTAGAATAGGTTAGGTTAGGTTACGTTAGGTTAGGTTAAGTTAGGTTAGGTTAGGTTTGGTTAGGTTAGGTTAGGTTAGCTTAGGTTAGGTTAGGTTGGGTTGGGTTGGGTTAGGTTGGGTTAGGTTAGGTTAGGTTAGGTTAGGTTGGGTTAGGTTAGTTTAGGTTAGGTTAGGTTAGGTTAGGTTAAGTTGGGTTGGGTTAGGTTAGGTTAGGTAAGGTTAGGTTAGGTTAGGTTAGGTTAAGGTATGAACCGTCGTAAAACCGCATTAAACAATGTCACTTAGTGAGATGCAGTGTTTTTCACCTTTACAAGTTGGCAACTGTGATATCTAATGTGAAAGCACTTGCAAACGTCGTTAGGTTAGGTTAGGTTAGGTTAGGTTACGTTAGGTTAGGTTTGGTTAGGTTAGGTTAGGTTAGGTTATGTTAGGTTAGGTTGGGTTAGGTTAGGTTAGGTTACGTTAGGTTAAGGTATGAACCGTCGTAAAACCGCAATAAACAATGTCACTTAGTGAGATGCAGTGTTTTTCACCTTTACAAGTTGGGAACTGCGATATCTAATGTGAAAGCGCTTGAAACCGTCGTAATGTTGTAGAAAGCAATGTAAAGTAGCGAGTAAAACGTTTTCTAACGATAGAAGTGCGAAGGTTATGTTAGGTTGAGTTATGTTAGTTTAAGCTAGGTAGCGTCGTGAAACCACCAAAAACGACGTCATCTAACGAGATAGTGTTGTTTTATTGCGAGTACGAAACTGCGATAGGTAAAATGTTGTGAAAGCACACAAAACGGCATGAACAAGCCAAATACTGCGTGTTGTACCGTTACAAGTGCGAAAGTGCTATGTTGTGACATTCTCGGTAAAGCGCATGCAAGTATCGTGAAACCTTAAAGAACGATGTCATTTAGCGAGATACAGCGTTCTGTACTGTAATAAGTTGGTGAGAAACTGTGAGGTCAAGCAAATATCGTAATTGTGAACGAAACAGTATAATTGAGCGTCTTTAGATACAAGTGCGAATGTTAGGTTAGGTTGACATATCAACCGTCGTAAAACCGCATTAAACAATGTCACTTAGTGAGATGTAGTGTTTTCAACATTACAAGTCGGGAACTACGATATCTAATGTGAAAGCGCATGAAACCGTCGTAATCTTGTAGAAAACATTGTAAAGTGGCGAGTAAAACGTTTTCTAACGATAGAAGTGTGAAGGTTAGGTTAGGTTAGGTTAGTTTAAGCTAGGTAGCGTCGTGAAACTACCAAAAACGACGTCATCTAACGAGATAGTGTTGTTTTATAGCGAGTATTAAACTGCGATAGGTGAAATGTTGTGAAAGCACACAAAACGGCATGAACAACCCAAATACTGCGTGTTCTACCGTTACAAGTGCGACACTGCTATATTGTGATATTCTCGTTAAATCGCATGCAAGCATCGTGAAACCTTAAAGAACAATGTCATTTAGCGAGATACAGCGTTCTGTACTGCAATAAGTTGGTGAAAAACTGTGAGGTTATGCAAATATCGTAATTGTGAACAAAACAGTGTAGTAGAGCGTTTTTAGATACAAGTGCGAATGTTAGCTTAGGTTAAGATATGAACCGTCGTAAAACCACATTAAACAATGTCATTTACTGAGATGCAGTGTTTTTCACCATTAAAAGTGGGGAACTGCGATATTTAGTGTGAAAGCGCTTGCAACCGTCGTTAGGTTAGGTTAGGTTAGGTTAGGTTTGGTTAGCTTAGGTTAGGTTAGGTTAGATTAGGTTAGGTTGGTTTGAGTTAGGTTAGGTTAGGTTAGGTTAGGTTAGGTTAGGTTACGCTAGGTTAGGTTACGTTAGGTTAGGTTAGGTTAGGTTACGTTACGTTAGGTTAGGTTAGGTTAGGTAAGGATAATTTGGTTAGGTTAGGTAAGGTTAGGTTAGGTTAGGTTAGGTTGGGTTGGGTTAGGTTGGGTTAGGTTAGGTTAGGTTACGTTAGGTTAGGATAGGTTAGGTTACGTTAGGTTATGTTAGGTTAGGTTAGGTTACGTTAGGTTAGGTTAGGTCAGGTAAGGTTAGGTTACGTTAGAATAGGTTATGTTAGGTTACGTTAGGTTAGGTTAAGTTAGGTTAGGTTTGGTTAGGTTAGGTTAGGTTAGCTTAGGTTAGGTTGGGTTGGGTTGGGTTAGGTTGGGTTAGGTTAGGTTAGGTTGGGTTAGGTTAGTTTAGGTTAGGTTAGGTTAGGTTAGGTTAAGTTGGGTTGGGTTAGGTCAGGTTAGGTTAGGTAAGATTAGGTTAGGTTAGGTTAGGTTAGGTTAAGGTATGAACCGTCGTAAAACCGCATTAAACAATGTCACTTAGTGAGATGCAGTGTTTTTCACCTTTACAAGTTGGGAACTGTGATATCTAATGTGAAAGCGCTTGAAACCGTCGTAATGATGTAGAAAGCAATGTAAAGTAGCGAGTAAAACGTTTTCTAACGATAGAAGTGCGAAGGTCATGTTAGGTTGAGTTATGTTAGTTTAAGCTAGGTAGCGTCGTGAAACTACCAAAAACAACGTCATCTAACGAGATAGTGTTGTTTTATTGCGAGTACGAAACTGCGATAGGTGAAATGTTGTGAAAGCACACAAAACGGCATGAACAAGCCAAATACTGCGTGTTGTACCGTTACAAGTGCGAAACTGCTATGTTGTGATATTCTCGTTAAAGCTCATGCAAGCATCGTGAAACCTTAAAGAACGATGTCATTTAGCGAGATACAGCGTTCTGTACTGCAATAAGTTGGTGAAAAACTGTGAGGTTATGCAAATATCGTAATTGTGAACGAAACAGTGTAATAGAGCGTTTTTCAATACAAGTACGAATGTTAGGTTAGGTTAAGATATGAACCGTCGTAAAACCGCATTAAACAATGTCACTTAGTGAGATGCAGTGTTTTTCACCATTACAAGTTGGGAACTGCGATATCTAATGTGAAAGCACTTGCAAACGTCGTTAGGTTAGGTTAGGTTAGGTTAGGTTAGGTAAGGTTACGTTAGGTTAGGTTTGGCTAGGTTAGGTTAGGTTATGTTAGGTTAGGTTGGGTTAGGTTAGGTTAGGTTACGTTAGGTTAAGGTATGAACCGTCGTAAAACCGCAATAAACAATGTCACTTAGTGAGATGCAGTGTTTTTCACCTTTACAAGTTGGGAACTGCGATATCTAATGTGAAAGCGCTTGAAACCGTCGTAATGTTGTAGAAAGCAATGTAAAGAAGCGAGTAAAACGTTTTCTAACGATAGAAGTGCGAAGGTTATGTTAGGTTGAGTTATGTTAGTTTAAGCTAGGTAGCGTCGTGAAACCATAAAAACGACGTCATCTAACGAGATAGTGTTGTTTTATTGCGAGTACGAAACTGCGATACGTAAAATGTTGTGAAAGCACACAAAACGGCATGAACAAGCCAAATACTGCGTGTTGTACCGTTACAAGTGCGAAAGTGCTATGTTGTGACATTCTCGGTAAAGCGCATGCAAGTATCGTGAAACCCTAAAGAACGATGTCATTTAGCGAGATACAGCGTTCTGTACTGTAATAAGTTGGTGAGAAACTGTGAGGTCAAGCAAATATCGTAATTGTGAACGAAACAGTGTAATTGAGCGTCTTTAGATACAAGTGCGAATGTTAGGTTAGGTTGACATATCAACCGTCGTAAAACCGCATTAAACAATGTCACTTAGTGAGATGTAGTGTTTTTCAACATTACAAGTCGGGAACTACGATATCTAATGTGAAAGCGCATGAAACCGTCGTAATCTTGTAGAAAACATTGTAAAGTGGCGAGTAAAACGTTTTCTAACGATAGAAGTGCGAAGGTTAGGTTAGGTTAGGTTAGGTTAGTTTAAGCTAGGTAGCGTCGTGAAACTACCAAAAACGACGTCATCTAACGAGATAGTGTTGTTTTATAGCGAGTAATAAACTGCGATAGGTGAAATGTTGTGAAAGCACACAAAACGGCATGAACAAGCCAAATACTGCGCGTTGTACCGTTACAAGTGCGAAACTGCTATATTGTGATATTCTCGTTAAATCGCATGCAAGCATCGTGAAACCTTAAAGAACAATGTCATTTAGCGAGATACAGCGTTCTGTACTGCAATAAGTTGGTGAAAAACTGTGAGGTTATGCAAATATCGTAATTGTGAACAAAACTTTGTAATAGAGCGTTTTTAGATACAAGTGCGAATGTTAGGTTAGGTTAAGATATGAACCGTCGTAAAACCGCATTAAACAACGTCAATTACTGAGATGCAGTGTTTTTCACAATTAAAAGTGAGAAACTGCGATATTTAATGTGAAAGCGCTTGCAACCGTCGTTAGGTTAGGTTAGGTTAGGTTAGGTTAGGTTAGGTTTGGTTAGGTTAGGTTAGGTTAGGTTAGATTAGGTTAGGTTGGGTTGAGTTGGGTTAGGTTAGGTTAGGTTAGGTTGGGTTAAGTTGGGTTAGGTTAGGTTAGGTTAGGTTACGTTAGGTTAGGTTACGTTAGGTTAGGTTAGGTTAGGTTACGTTAGGTAAGGTTAGGTTAGGTAAGGATAATTTGGTTAGGTTAGGTAAGGTTAGGTTAGGTTAGGTTAGGTTGGGTTGGGTTGGGTTGGGTTATGTTGGGTTAGGTTAGGTTAGGTTACGTTAGGTTAGGTTAGGTTAGGTTACGTTAGGTTATGTTAGGTTAGGTTAGGTTACGTTAGGTTAGGTTAGGTCAGGTAAGGTTAGGTTACGTTAGAATAGGTTAGGTTAGGTTACGTTAGGTTAGGTTAAGTTAGGTTAGGTTAGGTTTGGTTAGGTTAGGTTAGGTTAGCTTAGGTTAGGTTAGGTTGGGTTGGGTTGGGTTAGGTTGGGTTAGGTTAGGTTGGGTTAGGTTAGTTTAGGTTAGGTTAGGTTAGGTTAGGTTAAAATGGGTTGGGTTAGGTTAGGTTAGGTAAGGTTAGGTTAGGTTAGGTTAGGTTAAGGTATGAACCGTCGTAAAACCGCATTAAACAATGTCACTTAGTGAGATGCAGTGTTTTTCACCTTTACAAGTTGGGAACTGTGATATCTAATGTGAAAGTGCTTGAAACCGTCGTAATGTTGTAGAAAGCAAGGTAAAGTAGCGAGTAAAACGTTTTCTAACGATAGAAGTGCGAAGGTCATGTTAGGTTGAGTTATGTTAGTTTAAGCTAGGTAGCGTCGTGCAACTACCAAAAACAACGTCATCTAACGAGATAGTGTTGTTTTATTGCGAGTACGAAACTGCGATAGGTGAAATGTTGTGAAAGCACACAAAACGGCATGAACAAGCCAAATACTGCGTGTTGTACCGTTACAAGTGCGAAACTGCTATGTTGTGATATTCTCGTTAAAGCGCATGCAAGCATCGTGAAACCTTAAAGAACGATGTCATTTAGCGAGATACAGCGTTCTGTACTGCAATAAGTTGGTGAAAAACTGTGAGGTTATGCAAATATCCTAATTGTGAACGAAACAGTGTAATAGAGCGTTTTTTAATACAAGTGCGAATGTTAGGTTAGGTTAAGATATGAACCGTCGTAAAACCGCATTAAACAATGTCACTTAGTGAGATGCAGTGTTTTTCACCATTACAAGTTGGGAACTGCGATATCTAATGTGAAAGCACTTGCAAACGTCGTTAGGTTAGGTTAGGTTAGGTTAGGTTAGGTTACGTTAGGTTAGGTTTGGTTAGGTTAGGTTAGGTTAGGTTAGGTTAGGTTATGTTAGGTTAGGTTGGGTTAGGTTAGGTTAGGTTACGTTAGGTTAAGGTATGAACCGTCGTAAAACCGCAATAAACAATGTCACTTAGTGAGATGCAGTGTTTTTCACCTTTACAAGTTGGGAACTGCGATATCTAATGTGAAAGCGCTTGAAACCGTCGTAATGTTGTAGAAAGCAATGTAAAGTAGCGAGTAAAACGTTTTCTAACGATAGAAGTGGGAAGGTTATGTTAGGTTGAGTTATGTTAGTTTAAGCTAGGTAGCGTCGTGAAACCACCAAAAACGACGTCGTCTAACGAGATAGTGTTGTTTTATTGCGAGTACGAAACTGCGATAGGTAAAATGTTGTGAAAGCACACAAAACGGCATGAACAAGCCAAATACTGCGTGTTGTACCGTTACAAGTGCGAAAGTGCTATGTTGTGACATTCTCGGTAAAGCGCATGCAAGTATAGTGAAACCTTAAAGAACGATGTCATTTAGCGAGATACAGCGTTCTGTACTGTAATAAGTTGGTGAGAAACTGTGAGGTCAAGCAAATATCGTAATTGTGAACGAAACAGTGTAATTGAGCGTCTTTAGATACAAGTGCGAATGTTAGGTTAGGTTGACATATCAACCGTCGTAAAACCGCATTAAACAATGTCACTTAGTGAGATGTAGTGTTTTTCAACATTACAAGTCGGGAACCTCGATATCTAATGTGAAAGCGCATGAAACCGTCGTAATCTTGTAGAAAACATTGTAAAGTGGCGAGTAAAACGTTTTCTAACGATAGAAGTGCGAAGGTTAGGTTAGGTTAGGTTAGTTTAAGCTAGGTAGCGTCGTGAAACTACCAAAAACGACGTCATCTAACGAGATAGTGTTGTTTTATAGCGAGTATTAAACTGCGATAGGTGAAATGTTGTGAAAGCACACAAAACGGCATGAACAAGCAAAATACTGCGTGTTCTACCGTTACAAGTGCGAAACTGCTATATTGTAATATTCTCGTTAAATCGCATGCAAGCATCGTGAAACCTCAAAGAACAATGTCATTTAGCGAGATACAGCGTTCTGTACTGCAATAAGTTGGTGAAAAACTGTGAGGTTATGCAAATATCGTAATTGTGAACAAAACAGTGTAATAGAGCGTTTTTAGATACAAGTGCGAATGTGAGGGTAGGTTAAGATATGAACCGTCGTAAAACCGCATTAAACAATGTCAATTACTGAGATGCAGTGTTTTTCACCATTAAAAGTGGGGAACTGCGATATTTAATGTGAAAGCGCTTGCAACCGTCGTTAGGTTAGGTTAGGTTAGGTTAGGTTAGGTTAGTATTGGTTAGGTTAGGTTAGGTTAGGTTAGGTTAGGTTAGGTTAGGTTGGGTTGAGTTGGGTTAGGTTAGGTTAGGTTAGGTTGGGTTAGGTTAGGTTAGGTTAGGTTACGTTAGGTTAGGTTACGTTAGGTTAGGTTAGGTTACGTTAGGTTAGGTTAGGTTAGGTAAGGATAATGTGACTAGGTTAGGTAAGGTTAGGTTAGGTTAGGTTAGGTTGGGTTGGGTGTTGTTGGGTTGGGTTGGGTTGGGTTAGGTTGGGTTAGGTTAGGTTAGGTTACGTTAGGTTAGGTTAGGTTAGGTTACGTAAGGTTATGTTAGGTTAGGTTAGGTTACGTTAGGTTAGGTTAGGTCAGGTAAGGTTAGGTTACGTTAGAATAGGTTAGGTTAGGTTACGTTAGGTTAGGTTAAGTTAGGTTAGGTGAGGTTTGGTTAGGTTAGGTTAGGTTAGCTTAGGTTAGGTCAGGTTAGGTTAGGTTAGGTTGGGTTAGGTTAGTTTAGGTTAGGTTAGGTTAGGTTAGGTTAAGTTGGGTTGGGTTAGGTTAGGTTAGGTTAGGTAAGGTTAGGTTAGGTTAGGTTAGGTTAGGTTAAGGTATGAACCGTCGTAAAACCGCATTCAACAATGTCACTTAGTGAGATGCAGTGGTTTCACCATTACAAGACGGGAACTGCGATATCTAATGTGAAAGCGCTTGCAAACGTCGTTAGGTTAGGTTAGGTTAGGTTAGGTTAGGTTAGGGTATGTTAGGTAAGGTTTGGTTAGGTTAGGTTAGGTTGGGTTAGGTAAGGTTAGGTTAGGTTAAGATATGAACCGCGCTAAAACCGCATTAAACAATGTCACTTAGTGAGATGCTGTGTTTTCTACCATTACAAGTCGGGAACTGCGATATCTAATGTGAAAGCGCATGAAACCGTCGTAATCGTGTGGAAAACATTGTAAAATTGCGAGTAAAACGTTTTCTAACGATAGAAGTGCGAAGGTTAGGTTAGGTTAGGTTAGTTTAAGCTAGGTAGCGTCGTGAAACTACCAAAAACGACGTCATCTAACGAGATAGTGTTGTTTTATAGCGAGTAATAAACTGCGATAGGTGAAATGTTGTGAAAGCACACAAAACGGCATGAACAAGCCAAATACTGCGTGTTCTACCGTTACAAGTGCGAAACTGCTATATTGTGATATTCTCGTTAAAGCGCATGCAAGCATCGTGAAACCTTAAAGAACAATGTCATTTAGCGGCATACAGCGTTCTGTACTGCAATAAGTTGGTGAAAAACTGTGAGGTTATGCAAATATCCTAATTGTGAACGAAACAGTGTAATAGAGCGTTTTTTAATACAAGTGCGAATGTTAGGTTAGGTTAAGATATGAACCGTCGTAAAACCGCATTAATCAATGTCACTTAGTGAGATGCAGTGTTTTTCACCATTACAAGTCGGGAACTGCGATATCTAATGTGAAAGCGCTTGCAAACGTCGTTAGGTTAGGTTAGGTTAGGTTAGGTTAGGTTACGTTAGGTTTGGTTAGGTTAGGTTAGGTTAGGTTAGGTTAGATTAGGTTTGGTTGGGTTGAGTTGGGTTAGGATAGGTTAGGTTAGGTTAGGTTGGGTTAGGTTAGGTTAGGTTAGGTTACGTTAGGTTAGGTTACGTTAGGTTAGGTTAGGTTAGGTTACGTTAGGTTAGGTTAGGTTAGGTAAGGATAATTTGGTTAGGTTAGGTAAGGTTAGGTTAGGTTAGGTTAGGTTGGGTTGGGTGTTGTTGGGTTGGGCTGGGTTGGGTTAGGTTGGGTTAGGTTAGGTTAGGTTACGTTAGGTTAGGTTAGGTTAGGTTACGTTAGGTTATGTTAGCTTAGGTTAGGTTACGTTAGGTTAGGTTAGGTCACGTAAGGTTAGGTTACGTTAGAATAGGTTAGGTTAGGTTACGTTAGGTTAGGTTAAGTTAGGTTAGGTTAGGTTTGGTTAGGTTAGGTTAGGTTAGCTTAGGTTAGGTTAGGTTGGGTTGGGTTGGGTTAGGTTGGGTTAGGTTAGGTTAGGTTAGGTTAGGTTGGGTTAGGTTAGTTTAGGTTAGGTTAGGTTAGATTAGGTTAGGTTGGGTTGGGTTAGGTTAGGTTAGATTAGGTGAGGTAAGGTTAGGTTAGGTTAGGTTAGGTTAAGGTATGAACCGTCGTAAAACCGCAATAAACAATGTCACTTAGTGAGATGCAGTGTTTTTCACCTTTACAAGTTGGGAACTGTGATATCTAATGTGAAAGCGCTTGAAACCGTCGTAATGTTGTAGAAAGCAATGTAAAGTAGCGAGTAAAACGTTTTCTAACGATAGAAGTGCGAAGGTCATGTTAGGTTGAGTTATGTTAGTTTAAGCTAGGTAGCATCGTGAAATACCAAAAACAACGTCATCTAACGAGATAGTGTTGTTTTATTGCGAGTACGAAACTGCGATAGGTGAAATGTTGTGAAAGCACACAAAACGGCATGAACAAGCCAAATACTGCGTGTTGTACCGTTACAAGTGCGAAACTGCTATGTTGTGATATTCTCGTTAAAGCGCATGCAAGCATCGTGAAACCTTAAAGAACGATGTCATTTAGCGAGATACAGCGTTCTGTACTGCAATAAGTTGGTGAAAAACTGTGAGGTTATGCAAATATCCTAATTGTGAACGAAACAGTGTAATAGAGCGTTTTTTAATACAAGTGCGAATGTTAGGTTAGGTTAAGATATGAACCGTCGTAAAACCGCATTAAACAATGTCACTTAGTGAGATGCAGTGTTTTTCACCATTACAAGTTGGGAACTGCGATATCTAATGTGAAAGCACTTGCAAACGTCGTTAGGTTAGGTTAGGTTAGGTTAGGTTACGTTAGGTTAGGTTTGGTTAGGTTAGGTTAGGTTAGGTTAGGTTATGTTAGGTTAGGTTGGGTTAGGTTAGGTTAGGTTACGTTAGGTTAAGGTATGAACCGTCGTAAAACCGCAATAAACAATGTCACTTAGTGAGATGCAGTGTTTTTCACCTTTACAAGTTGGGAACTGCGATATCTAATGTGAAAGCGCTTGAAACCGTCGTAATGTTGTAGAAAGCAATGTAAAGTAGCGAGTAAAACGTTTTCTAACGGTAGAAGTGCGAAGGTTATGTTAGGTTGAGTTATGTTAGTTTAAGCTAGGTAGCGTCGTGAAACCACCAAAAACGACGTCGTCTAACGAGATAGTGTTGTTTTATTGCGAGTACGAAACTGCGATAGGTAAAATGTTGTGAAAGCACACAAAACGGCATGAACAAGCCAAATACTGCGTGTTGTACCGTTACAAGTGCGAAAGTGCTATGTTGTGACATTCTCGGTAAAGCGCATGCAAGTATAGTGAAACCTTAAAGAACGATGTCATTTAGCGAGATACAGCGTTCTGTACTGTAATAAGTTGGTGAGAAACTGTGAGGTCAAGCAAATATCGTAATTGTGAACGAAACAGTGTAATTGAGCGTCTTTAGATACAAGTGCGAATGTTAGGTTAGGTTGACATATCAACCGTCGTAAAACCGCATTAAACAATGTCACTTAGTGAGATGTAGTGTTTTTCAACATTACAAGTCGGGAACTACGATATCTAATGTGAAAGCGCATGAAACCGTCGTAATCTTGTAGAAAACATTGTAAAGTGGCGAGTAAAACGTTTTCTAACGATAGAAGTGCGAAGGTTAGGTTAGGTTAGGTTAGTTTAAGCTAGGTAGCGTCGTGAAAATACCAAAAACGACGTCATCTAACGAGATAGTGTTGTTTTATAGCGAGTATTAAACTGCGATAGGTGAAATGTTGTGAAAGCACACAAAACGGCATGAACAAGCCAAATACTGCGTGTTCTACCGTTACAAGTGCGAAACTGCTATATTGTAATATTCTCGTTAAATCGCATGCAAGCATCGTGAAACCTCAAAGAACAATGTCATTTAGCGAGATACAGCGTTCTGTACTGCAATAAGTTGGTGAAAAACTGTGAGGTTATGCAAATATCGTAATTGTGAACAAAACAGTGTAATAGAGCGTTTTTAGATACAAGTGCGAATGTTAGGTTAGGTTAAGATATGAACCGTCGTAAAACCGCATTAAACAATGTCAATTACTGAGATGCAGTGTTTTTCACCATTAAAAGTGGGGAACTGCGATATTTAATGTGAAAGCGCTTGCAACCGTCGTTAGGTTAGGTTAGGTTAGGTTAGGTTAGGTTAGGTTAGGTTTGGTTAGGTTAGGTTAGGTTAGGTTAGGTTAGATTAGGTTAGGTTGGGTTGAGTTGGGTTAGGTTAGGTTAGGTTAGGTTAGGTTGGGTTAGGTTAGGTTAGGTTAGGTTACGTTAGGTTAGGTTACGTTAGGTTAGGTTAGGTTACGTTAGGTTAGGTTAGGTTAGGTAAGGATAATTTGGTTAGGTT
Organism: Rhipicephalus microplus; assembly: GCF_043290135.1. Lineage (NCBI taxonomy): Eukaryota > Metazoa > Arthropoda > Arachnida > Ixodida > Ixodidae > Rhipicephalus > Rhipicephalus microplus. The sequence goes on along the minus strand of NW_027464610.1, from coordinate 1,361,036 downwards.
AGGTTAGCTTAGGTTAGGTTAGGTTGGGTTGGGTTGGGTTAGGTTGGGTTAGGTTAGGTTGGGTTAGGTTAGTTTAGGTTAGGTTAGGTTAGGTTAGGTTAAGTTGGGTTGGGTTAGGTTAGGTTAGGTAAGGTTAGGTTAGGTTAGGTTAGGTTAAGGTATGAACCGTCGTAAAACCGCATTAAACAATGTCACTTAGTGAGATGCAGTGTTTTTCACCTTTACAAGTTGGGAACTGTGATATCTAATGTGAAAGTGCTTGAAACCGTCGTATTGTTGTAGAAAGCAATGTAAAGTAGCGAGTAAAACGTTTTCTAACGATAGAAGTGCGAAGGTCATGTTAGGTTGAGTTATGTTAGTTTAAGCTAGGTAGCGTCGTGAAACTACCAAAAACAACGTCATCTAACGAGATAGTGTTGTTTTATTGCGAGTACGAAACTGCGATAGGTGAAATGTTGTGAAAGCACACAAAACGGCATGAACAAGCCAAATACTGCGTGTTGTACCGTTACAAGTGCGAAACTGCTATGTTGTGATATTCTCGTTAAAGCGCATGCAAGCATCGTGAAACCTTAAAGAACGATGTCATTTAGCGAGATACAGCGTTCTGTACTGCAATAAGTTGGTGAAAAACTGTGAGGTTATGCAAATATCCTAATTGTGAACGAAACAGTGTAATAGAGCGTTTTTTAATACAAGTGCGAATGTTAGGTTAGGTTAAGATATGAACCGTCGTAAAACCGCATTAAACAATGTCACTTAGTGAGATGCAGTGTTTTTCACCATTACAAGTTGGGAACTGCGATATCTAATGTGAAAGCACTTGCAAACGTCGTTAGGTTAGGTTAGGTTAGGTTAGGTTAGGTTAGGTTAGGTTAGGTTTGGTTAGGTTAGGTTAGGTTAGGTTAGGTTATGTTAGGTTAGGTTGGGTTAGGTTAGGTTAGGTTACGTTAGGTTAAGGTATGAACCGTCGTAAAACCGCAATAAACAATGTCACTTAGTGAGATGCAGTGTTTTTCACCTTTACAAGTTGGGAACTGCGATATCTAATGTGAAAGCGCTTGAAACCGTCGTAATGTTGTAGAAAGCAATGTAAAGTAGCGAGTAAAACGTTTTCTAACGATAGAAGTGCGAAGGTTATGTTAGGTTGAGTTATGTTAGTTTAAGCTAGGTAGCGTCGTGAAACCACCAAAAACGACGTCGTCTAACGAGATAGTGTTGTTTTATTGCGAGTACGAAACTGCGATAGGTAAAATGTTGTGAAAGCACACAAAACGGCATGAACAAGCCAAATACTGCGTGTTGTACCGTTACAAGTGCGAAAGTGCTATGTTGTGACATTCTCGGTAAAGCGCATGCAAGTATAGTGAAACCTTAAAGAACGATGTCATTTAGCGAGATACAGCGTTCTGTACTGTAATAAGTTGGTGAGAAACTGTGAGGTCAAGCAAATATCGTAATTGTGAACGAAACAGTGTAATTGAGCGTCTTTAGATACAAGTGCGAATGTTAGGTTAGGTTGACATATCAACCGTCGTAAAACCGCATTAAACAATGTCACTTAGTGAGATGTAGTGTTTTTCAACATTACAAGTCGGGAACTACGATATCTAATGTGAAAGCGCATGAAACCGTCGTAATCTTGTAGAAAACATTGTAAAGTGGCGAGTAAAACGTTTTCTAACGATAGAAGTGCGAAGGTTAGGTTAGGTTAGGTTAGTTTAAGCTAGGTAGCGTCGTGAAACTACCAAAAACGACGTCATCTAACGAGATAGTGTTGTTTTATAGCGAGTATTAAACTGCGATAGGTGAAATGTTGTGAAAGCACACAAAACGGCATGAACAAGCCAAATACTGCGTGTTCTACCGTTACAAGTGCGAAACTGCTATATTGTAATATTCTCGTTAAATCGCATGCAAGCATCGTGAAACCTCAAAGAACAATGTCATTTAGCGAGATACAGCGTTCTGTACTGCAATAAGTTGGTGAAAAACTGTGAGGTTATGCAAATATCGTAATTGTGAACAAAACAGTGTAATAGAGCGTTTTTAGATACAAGTGCGAATGTTAGGTTAGGTTAAGATATGAACCGTCGTAAAACCGCATTAAACAATGTCAATTACTGAGATGCAGTGTTTTTCACCATTACAAGTTGGGAACTGCGATATCTAATGTGAAAGCGCTTGCAAACGTCGTTAGGTTAGGTTAGGTTAGGTTAGGTTAGGTTAGGTTACGTTAGGTTAGGTTTGGTTAGGTTAGGTTAGGTTAGGTTATGTTAGGTTAGGTTGGGTTAGGTTAGGTTAGGTTACGTTAGGTTAAGGTATGAACCGTCGTAAAACCGCAATAAACAATGTCACTTAGTGAGATGCAGTGTTTTTCACCTTTACAAGTTGGGAACTGCGATATCTAATGTGAAAGCGCTTGAAACCGTCGTAATGTTGTAGAAAGCAATGTAAAGTAGCGAGTAAAACGTTTTCTAACGATAGAAGTGCGAAGGTTATGTCAGGTTGAGTTATGTTAGTTTAAGCTAGGTAGCGTCGTGAAACCACCAAAAACGACGTCGTCTAACGAGATAGTGTTGTTTTATTGCGAGTACGAAATTGCGATAGGTAAAATGTTGTGAAAGCACACAAAACGGCATGAACAAGCCAAATACTGCGTGTTGTACCGTTACAAGTGCGAAAGTGCTATGTTGTGACATTCTCGGTAAAGCGCATGCAAGTATAGTGAAACCTTAAAGAACGATGTCATTTAGCGAGATACAGCGTTCTGTACTGTAATAAGTTGGTGAGAAACTGTGAGGTCAAGCAAATATCGTAATTGTGAACGAAACAGTGTAATTGAGCGTCTTTAGATACAAGTGCGAATGTTAGGTTAGGTTGACATATCAACCGTCGTAAAACCGCATTAAACAATGTCACTTAGTGAGATGTAGTGTTTTTCAACATTACAAGTCGGGAACTACGATATCTAATGTGAAAGCGCATGAAACCGTCGTAATCTTGTAGAAAACATTGTAAAGTGGCGAGTAAAACGTTTTCTAACGATAGAAGTGCGAAGGTTAGGTTAGGTTAGGTTAGTTTAAGCTAGGTAGCGTCGTGAAACTACCAAAAACGACGTCATCTAACGAGATAGTGTTGTTTTATAGCGAGTATTAAACTGCGATAGGTGAAATGTTGTGAAAGCACACAAAACGGCATGAACAAGCCAAATACTGCGTGTTCTACCGTTACAAGTGCGAAACTGCTATATTGTAATATTCTCGTTAAATCGCATGCAAGCATCGTGAAACCTCAAAGAACAATGTCATTTAGCGAGATACAGCGTTCTGTACTGCAATAAGTTGGTGAAAAACTGTGAGGTTATGCAAATATCGTAATTGTGAACAAAACAGTGTAAAAGAGCGTTTTTAGATACAAGTGCGAATGTTAGGTTAGGTTAAGATATGAACCGTCGTAAAACCGCATTAAACAATGTCAATTACTGAGATGCAGTGTTTTTCACCATTAAAAGTGGGGAACTGCGATATTTAATGTGAAAGCGCTTGCAACCGTCGTTAGGTTAGGTTAGGTTAGGTTAGGTTAGGTTAGGTTTGGTTAGGTTAGGTTAGGTTAGGTTAGGTTAGATTAGGTTAGGTTGGGTTGAGTTGGGTTAGGTTAGGTTAGGTTAGGTTAGGTTGGGTTAGGTTAGGTTAGGTTAGGTTACGTTAGGTTAGGTTACGTTAGGTTAGGTTAGGTTACGTTAGGTTAGGTTAGGTTAGGTAAGGATAATTTGGTTAGGTTAGGTTAGCTTAGGTTAGGTTAGGTTGGGTTGGGTTGGGTTAGGTTGGGTTAGGTTAGGTTGGGTTAGGTTAGTTTAGGTTAGGTTAGGTTAGGTTAAGTTAAGTTGGGTTGGGTTAGGTTAGGTAAGGTTAGGTTAGGTTAGGTTAGGTTAGGTTAAGGTATGAACCGTCGTAAAACCGCATTAAACAATGTCACTTAGTGAGATGCAGTGTTTTTCACCTTTACAAGTTGGGAACTGTGATATCTAATGTGAAAGTGCTTGAAACCGTCGTAATGTTGTAGAAAGCAATGTAAAGTAGCGAGTAAAACGTTTTCTAACGATAGAAGTGCGAAGGTCATGTTAGGTTGAGTTATGTTAGTTTAAGCTAGGTAGCGTCGTGAAACTACCAAAAACAACGTCATCTAACGAGATAGTGTTGTTTTATTGCGAGTACGAAACTGCGATAGGTGAAATGTTGTGAAAGCACACAAAACGGCATGAACAAGCCAAATACTGCGTGTTGTACCGTTACAAGTGCGAAACTGCTATGTTGTGATATTCTCGTTAAAGCGCATGCAAGCATCGTGAAACCTTAAAGAACGATGTCATTTAGCGAGATACAGCGTTCTGTACTGCAATAAGTTGGTGAAAAACTGTGAGGTTATGCAAATATCCTAATTGTGAACGAAACAGTGTAATAGAGCGTTTTTTAATACAAGTGCGAATGTTAGGTTAGGTTAAGATATGAACCGTCGTAAAACCGCATTAAACAATGTCACTTAGTGAGATGCAGTGTTTTTCACCTATAGAAGTTGGGAACTGCGATATCTAATGTGAAAGCACTTGCAAACGTCGTTAGGTTAGGTTAGGTTAGGTTAGGTTACGTTAGGTTAGGTTTGGTTAGGTTAGGTTAGGTTAGGTTAGGTTATGTTAGGTTAGGTTGGGTTAGGTTAGGTTAGGTTACGTTAGGTTAAGGTATGAACCGTCGAAAAACCGCAATAAACAATGTCACTTAGTGAGATGCAGTGTTTTTCACCTTTACAAGTTGGGAACTGCGATATCTAATGTGAAAGCGCTTGAAACCGTCGTAATGTTGTAGAAAGCAATGTAAAGTAGCGAGTAAAACGTTTTCTAACGATAGAAGTGCGAAGGTTATGTTAGGTTGAGTTATGTTAGTTTAAGCTAGGTAGCGTCGTGAAACCACCAAAAACGACGTCGTCTAACGAGATAGTGTTGTTTTATTGCGAGTACGAAACTGCGATAGGTAAAATGTTGTGAAAGCACACAAAACGGCATGAACAAGCCAAATACTGCGTGTTGTACCGTTACAAGTGCGAAAGTGCTATGTTGTGACATTCTCGGTAAAGCGCATGCAAGTATAGTGAAACCTTAAAGAACGATGTCATTTAGCGAGATACAGCGTTCTGTACTGTAATAAGTTGGTGAGAAACTGTGAGGTCAAGCAAATATCGTAATTGTGAACGAAACAGTGTAATTGAGCGTCTTTAGATACAAGTGCGAATGTTAGGTTAGGTTGACATATCAACCGTCGTAAAACCGCATTAAACAATGTCACTTAGTGAGATGTAGTGTTTTTCAACATTACAAGTCGGGAACTACGATATCTAATGTGAAAGCGCATGAAACCGTCGTAATCTTGTAGAAAACATTGTAAAGTGGCGAGTAAAACGTTTTCTAACGATAGAAGTGCGAAGGTTAGGTTAGGTTAGGTTAGTTTAAGCTAGGTAGCGTCGTGAAACTACCAAAAACGACGTCATCTAACGAGATAGTGTTGTTTTATAGCGAGTATTAAACTGCGATAGGTGAAATGTTGTGAAAGCACACAAAACGGCATGAACAAGCCAAATACTGCGTGTTCTACCGTTACAAGTGCGAAACTGCTATATTGTAATATTCTCGTTAAATCGCATGCAAGCATCGTGAAACCTCAAAGAACAATGTCATTTAGCGAGATACAGCGTTCTGTACTGCAATAAGTTGGTGAAAAACTGTGAGGTTATGCAAATATCGTAATTGTGAACAAAACAGTGTAATAGAGCGTTTTTAGATACAAGTGCGAATGTTAGGTTAGGTTAAGATATGAACCGTCGTAAAACCGCATTAAACAATGTCAATTACTGAGATGCAGTGTTTTTCACCATTAAAAGTGGGGAACTGCGATATTTAATGTGAAAGCGCTTGCAACCGTCGTTAGGTTAGGTTAGGTTAGGTTAGGTTAGGTTAGGTTTGGTTAGGTTAGGTTAGGTTAGGTTAGGTTAGGTTAGATTAGGTTAGGTTGGGTTGAGTTGGGTTAGGTTAGGTTAGGTTAGGTTAGGTTGGGTTAGGTTAGGTTAGGTTAGGTTACGTTAGGTTAGGTTACGTTAGGTTAGGTTAGGTTACGTTAGGTTAGGTTAGGTTAGGTAAGGATAATTTGGTTAGGTTAGGTAAGGTTAGGTTAGGTTAGGTTAGGTTGGGTTGGGTGTTGTTGGGTTGGGTTGGGTTGGGTTAGGTTGGGTTAGGTTAGGTTAGGTTACGTTAGGTTAGGTTAGGTTAGGTTACGTAAGGTTATGTTAGGTTAGGTTAGGTTACGTTAGGTTAGGTTAGGTCAGGTAAGGTTAGGTTACGTTAGAATAGGTTAGGTTAGGTTACGTTAGGTTAGGTTAAGTTAGGTTAGGTTAGGTTTGGTTAGGTTAGGTTAGGTTAGCTTAGGTTAGGTTAGGTTGGGATGGGTTGGGTTAGGTTGGGTTAGGTTAGGTTAGGTTAGGTTAGGTTGGGTTAGGTTAGTTTAGGTTAGGTTAGGTTAGGTTAGGTTAAGTTGGGTTGGGTTAGGTTAGGTTAGGTTAGGTAAGGTTAGGTTAGGTTAGGTTAGGTTAGGTTAAGGTATGAACCGTCGTAAAACCGCATTAAACAATGTCACTTAGTGAGATGCAGTGGTTTCACCATTACAAGTCGGGAACTGCGATATCTAATGTGAAAGCGCTTGCAAACGTCGTTAGGTTAGGTTAGGTTAGGTTAGGTTAGGTTAGGGTATGTTAGGTAAGGTATGGTTAGGTTAGGTTAGGTTAGGTTGGGTTAGGTAAGGTTAGGTTAGGTTAAGATATGAACCGCGCTAAAACCGCATTAAACAATGTCACTTAGTGAGATGCTGTGTTTTCTACCATTACAAGTCGGGAACTGCGATATCTATTGTGAAAGCGCATGAAACCGTCGTAATCGTGTAGAAAACATTGTAAAATTGCGAGTAAAACGTTTTCTAACGATAGAAGTGCGAAGGTTAGGTTAGGTTAGGTTAGTTTAAGCTAGGTAGCGTCGTGAAACTACCAAAAACGACGTCATCTAACGAGATAGTGTTGTTTTATAGCGAGTAATAAACTGCGATAGGTGAAATGTTGTGAAAGCACACAAAACGGCATGAACAAGCCAAATTCTGCGTGTTCTACCGTTACAAGTGCGAAACTGCTATATTGTGATATTCTCGTTAAAGCGCATGCAAGCATCGTGAAACCTTAAAGAACAATGTCATTTAGCGACATACAGCGTTCTGTACAGCAATAAGTTGGTGAAAAACTGTGAGGTTATGCAAATATCCTAATTGTGAACGAAACAGTGTAATAGAGCGTTTTTTAATACAAGTGCGAATGTTAGGTTAGGTTAAGATATGAACCGTCGTAAAACCGCCTTAATCAATGTCACTTAGTGAGATGCAGTGTTTTTCACCATTACAAGTCGGGAACTGCGATATCTAATGTGAAAGCGCTTGCAAACGTCGTTAGGTTAGGTTAGGTTAGGTTAGGTTAGGTTACGTTAGGTTTGGTTAGGTTAGGTTAGATTAGGTTAGGTTAGATTAGGTTTGGTTGGGTTGAGTTGGGTTAGGATAGCTTAGGTTAGGTTAGGTTGGGTTAGGTTAGGTTAGGTTAGGTTACGTTAGGTTAGGTTACGTTAGGTTAGGTTAGGTTAGGTTAGGTTACGTTAGGTTAGGTTAGGTTAGGTAAGGATAATTTGGTTAGGTTAGGTAAGGTTAGGTTAGGTTAGGTTAGGTTGGGTTGGGTGTTGTTGGGTTGGGCTGGGTTGGGTTAGGTTGGGTTAGGTTAGGTTAGGTTACGTTAGGTTAGGTTAGGTTAGGTTACGTTAGGTTATGTTAGGTTAGGTTAGGTTACGTTAGGTTAGGTTAGGTCAGGTAAGGTTAGGTTACGTTAGAATAGGTTAGGTTAGGTTACGTTAGGTTAGGTTAAGTTAGGTTAGGTTAGGTTTGGTTAGGTTAGGTTAGGTTAGCTTAGGTTAGGTTAGGTTGGGTTGGGTTGGGTTAGGTTGGGTTAGGTTAGGTTAGGTTAGGTTAGGTTGGGTTAGGTTAGTTTAGGTTAGGTTAGGTAAGATTAGGTTAAGTTGGGTTGGGTTAGGTTAGGTTAGATTAGGTAAGGTAAGGTTAGGTTAGGTTAGGTTAGGTTAGGTTAAGGTATGAACCGTCGTAAAACCGCAATAAACAATGTCACATAGTGAGATGCAGTGTTTTTCACCTTTACAAGTTGGGAACTGTGATATCTAATGTGAAAGCGCTTGAAACCGTCGTAATGTTGTAGAAAGCAATGTAAAGTAGCGAGTAAAACGTTTTCTAACGATAGAAGTGCGAAGGTCATGTTAGGTTGAGTTATGTTAGTTTAAGCTAGGTAGCGTCGTGAAATACCAAAAACAACGTCATCTAACGAGATAGTGTTGTTTTATTGCGAGTACGAAACTGCGATAGGTGAAATGTTGTGAAAGCACACAAAACGGCATGAACAAGCCAAATACTGCGTGTTGTACCGTTACAAGTGCGAAACTGCTATGTTGTGATATTCTCGTTAAAGCGCATGCAAGCATCGTGAAACCTTAAAGAACGATGTCATTTAGCGAGATACAGCGTTCTGTACTGCAATAAGTTGGTGAAAAACTGTGAGGTTATGCAAATATCCTAATTGTGAACGAAACAGTGTAATAGAGCGTTTTTTAATACAAGTGCGAATGTTAGGTTAGGTTAAGATATGAACCGTCGTAAAACCGCATTAAACAATGTCACTTAGCGAGATGCAGTGTTTTTCACCATTACAAGTTGGGAACTGCGATATCTAATGTGAAAGCACTTGCAAACGTCGTTAGGTTAGGTTAGGTTAGGTTAGGTTACGTTAGGTTAGGTTTGGTTAGGTTAGGTTAGGTTAGGTTTGGTTAGGTTAGGTTAGGTTAGCTTAGGTTAGGTTAGGTTGGGATGGGTTGGGTTAGGTTGGGTTAGGTTAGGTTAGGTTAGGTTGGGTTAGGTTAGTTTAGGTTAGGTTAGGTTAGGTTAGGTTAAGTTGGGTTGGGTTAGGTTAGGTTAGGTTAGGTAAGGTTAGGTTAGGTTAGGTTAGGTTAGGTTAAGGTATGAACCGTCGTAAAACCGCATTAAACAATGTCACTTAGTGAGATGCAGTGGTTTCACCATTACAAGTCGGGAACTGCGATATCTAATGTGAAAGCGCTTGCAAACGTCGTTAGGTTAGGTTAGGTTAGGTTAGGTTAGGTTAGGTTAGGTTAGGGTATGTTAGGTAAGGTTTGGTTAGGTTAGGTTAGGTTAGGTTGGGTTAGGTAAGGTTAGGTTAGGTTAAGATATGAACCGCGCTAAAACCGCATTAAACAATGTCACTTAGTGAGATGCTGTGTTTTCTACCATTACAAGTCGGGAACTGCGATATCTATTGTGAAAGCGCATGAAACCGTCGTAATCGTGTAGAAAACATTGTAAAATTGCGAGTAAAACGTTTTCTAACGATAGAAGTGCGAAGGTTAGGTTAGGTTAGGTTAGTTTAAGCTAGGTAGCGTCGTGAAACTACCAAAAACGACGTCATCTAACGAGATAGTGTTGTTTTATAGCGAGTAATAAACTGCGATAGGTGAAATGTTGTGAAAGCACACAAAACGGCATGAACAAGCCAAATACTGCGTGTTCTACCGTTACAAGTGCGAAACTGCTATATTGTGATATTCTCGTTAAAGCGCATGCAAGCATCGTGAAACCTTAAAGAACAATGTCATTTAGCGACATACAGCGTTCTGTACTGCAATAAGTTGGTGAAAAACTGTGAGGTTATGCAAATATCCTAATTGTGAACGAAACAGTGTAATAGAGCGTTTTTTAATACAAGTGCGAATGTTAGGTTAGGTTAAGATATGAACCGTCGTAAAACCGCATTAATCAATGTCACTTAGTGAGATGCAGTGTTTTTCACCATTACAAGTCGGGAACTGCGATATCTAATGTGAAAGCGCTTGCAAACGTCGTTAGGTTAGGTTAGGTTAGGTTAGGTTACGTTAGGTTTGGTTAGGTTAGGTTAGATTAGGTTAGGTTAGATTAGGTTTGGTTGGGTTGAGTTGGGTTAGGATAGGTTAGGTTAGGTTAGGTTGGGTTAGGTTAGGTTAGGTTAGGTTACGTTAGGTTAGGTTACGTTAGGTTAGGTTAGGTTAGGTTAGGTTACGTTAGGTTAGGTTAGGTTAGGTAAGGATAATTTGGTTAGGTTAGGTAAGGTTAGGTTAGGTTAGGTTAGGTTGGGTTGGGTGTTGTTGGGTTGGGCTGGGTTGGGTTAGGTTGGGTTAGGTTAGGTTAGGTTACGTTAGGTTAGGTTAGGTTAGGTTACGTTAGGTTATGTTAGGTTAGGTTAGGTTACGTTAGGTTAGGTTAGGTCAGGTAAGGTTAGGTTACGTTAGAATAGGTTAGGTTAGGTTACGTTAGGTTAGGTTAAGTTAGGTTAGGTTAGGTTTGGTTAGGTTAGGTTAGGTTAGCTTAGGTTAGGTTAGGTTGGGTTGGGTTGGGTTAGGTTGGGTTAGGTTAGGTTAGGTTAGGTTGGGTTAGGTTAGTTTAGGTTAGGTTAGGTTAGATTAGGTTAAGTTGGGTTGGGTTAGGTTAGGTTAGATTAGGTAAGGTAAGGTTAGGTTAGGTTAGGTTAGGTTAGGTTAAGGTATGAACCGTCGTAAAACCGCAATAAACAATGTCACATAGTGAGATGCAGTGTTTTTCACCTTTACAAGTTGGGAACTGTGATATCTAATGTGAAAGCGCTTGAAACCGTCGTAATGTTGTAGAAAGCAATGTAAAGTAGCGAGTAAAACGTTTTCTAACGATAGAAGTGCGAAGGTCATGTTAGGTTGAGTTATGTTAGTTTAAGCTAGGTAGCGTCGTGAAATACCAAAAACAACGTCATCTAACGAGATAGTGTTGTTTTATTGCGAGTACGAAACTGCGATAGGTGAAATGTTGTGAAAGCACACAAAACGGCATGAACAAGCCAAATACTGCGTGTTGTACCGTTACAAGTGCGAAACTGCTATGTTGTGATATTCTCGTTAAAGCGCATGCAAGCATCGTGAAACCTTAAAGAACGATGTCATTTAGCGAGATACAGCGTTCTGTACTGCAATAAGTTGGTGAAAAACTGCGAGGTTATGCAAATATCCTAATTGTGAACGAAACAGTGTAATAGAGCGTTTTTTAATACAAGTGCGAATGTTAGGTGAGGTTAAGATATGAACCGTCGTAAAACCGCATTAAACAATGTCACTTAGCGAGATGCAGTGTTTTTCACCATTACAAGTTGGGAACTGCGATATCTAATGTGAAAGCACTTGCAAACGTCGTTAGGTTAGGTTAGGTTAGGTTAGGTTACGTTAGGTTAGGTTTGGTTAGGTTAGGTTAGGTTAGGTTAGGTTATGTTAGGTTAGGTTGGGTTAGGTTAGGATAGGTTACGTTAGGTTAAGGTATGAACCGTCGTAAAACCGCAATAAACAATGTCACTTAGTGAGATGCAGTGTTTTTCACCTTTACAAGTTGGGAACTGCGATATCTAATGTGAAAGCGCTTGAAACCGTCGTAATGTTGTAGAAAGCAATGTAAAGTAGCGAGTAAAACGTTTTCTAACGATATAAGTGCGAAGGTTATGTTAGGTTGAGTTATGTTAGTTTAAGCTAGGTAGCGTCGTGAAACCACCAAAAACGACGTCGTCTAACGAGATAGTGTTGTTTTATTGCGAGTACGAAACTGCGATAGGTAAAATGTTGTGAAAGCACACAAAACGGCATGAACAAGCCAAATACTGCGTGTTGTACCGTTACAAGTGCGAAACTGCTATGTTGTGACATTCTCGGTAAAGCGCATGCAAGTATCGTGAAACCTTAAAGAACGATGTCATTTAGCGAGATACAGCGTTCTGTACTGTAATAAGTTGGTGAGAAACTGTGAGGTCAAGCAAATATCGTAATTGTGAACGAAACAGTGTAATTGAGCGTCTTTAGATACAAGTGCGAATGTTAGGTTAGGTTGACATATCAACCGTCGTAAAACCGCATTAAACAATGTCACTTAGTGAGATGTAGTGTTTTTCAACATTACAAGTCGGGAACTACGATATCTAATGTGAAAGCGCATGAAACCGTCGTAATCTTGTAGAAAACATTGTAAAGTGGCGAGTAAAACGTTTTCTAACGATAGAAGTGCGACGGTTAGGTTAGGTTAGGTTAGGTTAGTTTAAGCTAGGTAGCGTCGTGAAACTACCAAAAACGACGTCATCTAACGAGATAGTGTTGTTTTATAGCGAGTATTAAACTGCGATAGGTGAAATGTTGTGAAAGCACACAAAACGGCATGAACAAGCCAAATACTGCGTGTTCTACCGTTACAAGTGCGAAACTGCTATATTGTGATATTCTCGTTAAAGCGCATGCAAGCATCGTGAAACCTTAAAGAACAATGTCATTTAGCGAGATACAGCGTTCTGTACTGCAATAAGTTGGTGAAAAACTGTGAGGTTATGCAAATATCCTAATTGTGAACGAAACAGTGTAATAGAGCGTTTTTTAATACAAGTGCGAATGTTAGGTTAGGTTAAGATATGAACCGTCGTAAAACCGCATTAATCAATGTCACTTAGTGAGATGCAGTGTTTTTCACCATTACAAGTCGGGAACTGCGATATCTAATGTGAAAGCGCTCGCAAACGTCATTAGGTTAGGTTAGGTTAGGTTAGGTTACGTTAGGTTAGGTTAGGTTAGGTTAGGTTAGGTTAGGTTAGGTTAGGTTAGGTTAGCTTAGGGTATTTTAGGTAAGGTTTGGTTAGGTTAGGTTAGGTTAGGTTGGTTTAGGTAAGGTTAGGTTAGGTTAAGATATGAACCGCGCTAAAACCGCATTAAACAATGTCACTTAGTGAGATGCTGTGTTTTTCACCATTACAAGTCGGGAACTGCGATATCTAATGTGAAAGCGCATGAAACCGTCGTAATCTTGTAGAAAACATTGTAAAGTAGCGAGTAAAACGTTTTCTAACGATAGAAGTGCGAAGGTTCGGTTAGTTTGAGTTGAGTTAGTTTAGGCTAGGTAGCGTCGTGAAACCACCAAAAACGACGTCATCTAACGAGATAGTGTTGTTTTAATGCGAGTACGAAACTGCGACAGGTAAAATGTTGTGAAAGCACTCAAAACGGCATAAACAAGCCAAATACTGCGTGTTGTACCGTTACAAGTGCGAAATTGCTATGTTGTGACATTCTCGGTAAAGCGCATGCAAGTATCGTGAAACCTTAAAGAACGATGTCATTTAGCGAGATACAGCGTTCTGTACTGTAATAAGTTGGTGAGAAACTGTGAGGTCATGCAAATACCGTAATTGTGAACGAAACAGTGTAATTGAGCATCTTTAGATACAAGTGCGAATGTTAGGTTAGGTTGACATATCAACCGTCGTAAAACCGCATTAAACAATGTCACTTAGTGAGATGTAGTGTTTTTCAACATTACAAGTCGGGAACTACGATATCTAATGTGAAAGCGCATGAAACCGTCGTAATCTTGTAGAAAACATTGTAAAGTTGCGAGTAAGACGTTTTCTAACGATAGAAGTGCGAAGGTTAGGTTAGGTTAGGTTAGGTTAGTTTAAGCTAGGTAGCGTCGTGAAACTACCAAAAACGACGTCATCTAACGAGAGTGTTGTTTTATTGCGAGTATTAAACTGCGATAGGTAAAATGCTGTGAATGCACACAAAACGGCATGAACAAGCCAAATACTGCGTGTTCTACCGTTACAAGTGCGAAACTGCTATATTGTGATATTCTCGTTGAAGCGCATGCAAGCATCGTGAAACCTTAAAGAACGATGTCATTTAGCGAGATACAGCGTTCTGTACTGCAATAAGTTGGTGAAAAACTGTGAGGTTATGCAAATATCGTAATTGTGAACGAAACAGTGTAATAGAGCGTTTTTCAATACAAGTACGAATGTTAGGTTAGGTTAAGATATGAACCGTCGTAAAACCGCATTAAACAATGTCACTTAGTGAGATGCAGTGTTTTTCACCATTACAAGTTGGGAACTGCGATATCTAATGTGAAAGCACTTGCAAACGTCGTTAGGTTAGGTTAGGTTAGGTTAGGTTACGTTAGGTTAGGTTTGGTTACGTTAGGTTAGGTTAGGTTATGTTAGGTTAGGTTGGGTTAGGTTAGGTTAGGGTACGTTAGGTTAAGGTATGAACCGTCGTAAAACCGCAATAAACAATGTCACTTAGTGAGATGCAGTGTTTTTCACCTTTACAAGTTGGGAACTGCGATATCTAATGCGAAAGCGCTTGAAACCGTCGTAATGTTGTAGAAAGCAATGTAAAGTAGCGAGTAAAACGTTTTCTAACGATAGAAGTGCGAAGGTTATGTTAGGTTGAGTTATGTTAGTTTAAGCTAGGTAGCGTCGTGAAACCACCAAAAACGACGTCATCTAACGAGATAGTGTTGTTTTATTGCGAGTACGAAACTGCGATAGGTAAAATGTTGTGAAAGCACACAAAACGGCATGAACAAGCCAAATACTGCGTGTTGTACCGTTACAAGTGCGAAAGTGCTATGTTGTGACATTCTCGGTAAAGCGCATGCAAGTATCGTGAAACCTTAAAGAACGATGTCATTTAGCGAGATACAGCGTTCTGTACTGTAATAAGTTGGTGAGAAACTGTGAGGTCAAGCAAATATCGTAATTGTGAACGAAACAGTGTAATTGAGCGTCTTTAGATACAAGTGCGAATGTTAGGTTAGGTTGACATATCAACCGTCGTAAAACCGCATTAAACAATGCCACTTAGTGAGATGTAGTGTTTTTCAACATTACAAGTCGGGAACTACGATATCTAATGTGAAAGCGCATGACACCGTCGTAATCTTGTAGAAAACATTGTAAAGTGGCGAGTAAAACGTTTTCTAACGATAGAAGTGCGAAGGTTAGGTTAGGTTAGGTTAGGTTAGTTTAAGCTAGGTAGCGTCGTGAAACTACCAAAAACGACGTCATCTAACGAGATAGTGTTGTTTTATAGCGAGTATTAAACTGCGATAGGTGAAATGTTGTGAAAGCACACAAAACGGCATGAACAAGCCAAATACTGCGTGTTCTACCGTTACAAGTGCGAAACTGCTATATTGTGATATTCTCGTTAAATCGCATGCAAGCATCGTGAAACCTTAAAGAACAATGTCATTTAGCGAGATACAGCGTTCTGTACTGCAATAAGTTGGTGAAAAACTGTGAGGTTATGCAAATATCATAATTGTGAACAAAACAGCGTAATAGAGCGTTTTTAGATACAAGTGCGAATGTTAGGTTAGGTTAAGATATGAACCGTCGTAAAACCGCATTAAACAATGTCAATTACTGAGATGCAGTGTTTTTCACCATTAAAAGTGGGGAACTGCGATATTTATTGTGAAAGCGCTTGCAACCGTCGTTAGGTTAGGTTAGGTTAGGTTAGGTTAGGTTAGGTTTGGTTAGGTTAGGTTAGGTTAGGTTAGGTCAGATTAGGTTAGGTTGGGTTGAGTTGGGTTAGGTTAGGTTAGGTTAGGTTGGGTTAGGTTAGGTTAGGTTAGGTTAGGTTACGTTAGGTTAGGTTACGTTAGGTTAGGTTAGGTTAGGTTACGTTAGGTTAGGTTAGGTTAGGTAAGGATAATTTGGTTAGGTTAGGTAAGGTTAGGTTAGGTTAGCTTAGGTTGGGTTGGGTGTTGTTGGGTTGGGTTGGGTTGGGTTAGGTTGGGTTAGGCTAGGTTAGGTTACGTTAGGTTAGGTTAGGTTAGGTTACGTTAGGTTATGTTAGGTTAGGTTAGGTTACGTTAGGTTATGTTAGGTCAGGTAAGGTTAGGTTACGTTAGAATAGGTTAGGTTAGGTTACGTTAGGTTAGGTTAAGTTAGGTTAGGTTAGGTTTGGTTAGGTTAGGTTAGGTTAGCTTAGGTTAGGTTAGGTTGGGATGGGTTAGGTTGGGTTAGGTTAGGTTAGGTTAGGTTAGGTTGGGTTAGGTTAGTTTAGGTTAGGTTAGGTTAGGTTAGGTTAAGTTGGGTTGGGTTAGGTTAGGTTAGGTTAGGTAAGGTTAGGTTAGGTTAGGTTAGGTTAAGGTATGAACCGTCGTAAAACCGCATTAAACAATGTCACTTAGTCAGATGCAGTGTTTTCACCATTACAAGTCGGGAACTGCGATATCTAATGTGAAAGCGCTTGCAAACGTCGTTAGGTTAGGTTAGGTTAGGTTAGGTTAGGTTAGGTTAGGTTAGGTTTGGTTAGGTTAGGTAAGGTGGGTTAGGTAAGGTTAGGTTTGGTTAAGATATGAACCGCGCTAAAACCGCATTAAACAATGTCACTTAGTGAGATGCTGTGTTTTCCACCATTACAAGTCGGGAACTGCGATATCTAATGTGAAAGCGCATGAAACCGTCGTAATCTTGTAGAAAACATTGTAAAGTAGCGAATAAAACGTTTTCTAACGATAGAAGTGCGAAGGTTCGGTTAGTTTGAGCTAGGTAGCGTCGTGAAACCACCAAAAACGATGTCATCTAACGAGATAGTGTTGTTTTATTGCGAGTACGAAACTGCGATAGGTGAAATATTGGGAAAGCACACAAAATGGCATGAACTAGCCAGATACTGCGTCTTGTGCCGTTACAAGTGCGAAACTGCTTTATTGTGATTTTCTCGTTAAAGCGCATGCAAGTATCGTGAAACCTTAAAGAACGATGTCATCTAGCGAGATACAGCGTTCTGTACTGTAATAAGTTGGTGAGAAACTGTGAGGTCAAGCAAATATCGTAATTGTGAACGAAACAGTGTAATTGAGCGTATTTAGATACAAGTGCGAATGTTAGGTTAGGTTGAGATATCAACCGTCGTAAAACCGCATTAAACAATGTCACTTAGTGAGATGTAGTGTTTTTCAACATTACAAGTCGGGAACTACGATATCTAATGTGAAAGCGCATGAAACCGTCGTAATCTTGTAGAAAACATTGTAAAATTGCGAGTAAAACGTTTTCTAACGATATAAGTGCGAAGGTTAGGTTAGGTTAGGTTAGTTTAAGCTAGGTAGCGTCGTGAAACTACCAAAAACGACGTCATCTAACGAGATAGTGTTGTTTTATTGCGAGTAATAAACTGCGATAGGTGAAATGTTGTGAATGCACACAAAACGGCATGAACAAGCCAAATACTGCGTGTTCTACCGTTACAAGTGCGAAACTGCTATATTGTGATATTCTCGTTAAAGCGCATGCAAGCATCGTGAAACCTTAAAGAACAATGTCATTTAGCGAGATACAGCGTTCTGTACTGCAATAAGTTGGTCAAAAACTGTGAGGTTATGCAAATATCGTAATTGTGAACAAAACAGTGTAATAGAGCGTTTTTCAATACAAGTACGAATGTTAGGTTAGGTTAAAATATGAACCGTCGTAAAACCGCATTAAACAATGTCACTTAGTGAGATGCAGTGTTTTTCACCATTACAAGTTGGGAACTGCGATATCTAATGTGAAAGCGCTTGCAAACGTCGTTAGGTTAGGTTAGGTAAGGTTAGGTTAGGTTAGGTTACGTTAGGTTAGGTTTGGTTAGGTTAAGTTAGGTTAGGGTATGTTAGGTTAGGTTGGGTTAGGTTAGGTTAGGTTACTTTAGGTTAAGGTATGAACCGTCGTAAAACCGCAATAAACAATGTCACTTAGTGAGATGCAGTGTTTTTCATCTTTACAAGTTGGGAACTGCGATATCTAATGTGAAAGCGCTTGAAACCGTCGTAATGTTGTAGAAAGCAATGTAAAGTAGCGAGTAAAACGTTTTCTAACGATAGAAGTGCGAAGGTTATGTTAGGTTGAGTTATGTTAGTTTAAGCTAGGTAGCGTCGTGAAACCACCAAAAACGACGTCATCTAACGAGATAGTGTTGTTTTATTGCGAGTACGAAACTGCGATAGGTAAAATGTTGTGAAAGCACACAAAACGGCATGAACAAGCCAAATACTGCGTAATAAAACTTGTTGTTGGGCTAGTTGGTTATACATCATATACTTAGAAATTTTGGCGCAACCTCGACTCACGCAAACACTCACACAAGCACACACACTTACACCAGAGCAACACACACGACACGCAGCGCTCACTACCAACTGTTTATTGCTCCTATCTGACCTTCTTAAATACATACATCGAAATGCGCAAAGGCACAAACTAACAGAACTGCGCCAGTAGAAAACCAACATGGCGTCACCACACCACTAGGAACAAGTAAAAAGTAAAAAAAGTAAAAAAAGTAAAAAAGGGGGGGGTTAACACGAAAAGGAGATATAATCGCTAAACCCTCGCATCAAGGAAAGATATTTCTTGTTGATGCAACACCAAAGATGGCTCGCTGACACATATATCTTTATTCTTTTCTATATAATATGCTTCTAACAGCAAACGTGCTGATAAATTTGAGCTTCTCCCAAGAATCCTTGTATCCGAAAATCGTGGTTCACACCCACATGCGGCAATATGCGACACAAGATGTGCGTACTTATCCTCGTTTTTCTTAACCTTTAGCGCATGCTCCCTAAGCCGGTCATTGAGGCATCGCTCGGTAATGCCAATGTACACGTTACCGCAGGAAAAAGGAATGGAGTATACAACTCCCATGGAACATTTTACGAAGGCATTCTCATGCTTTTTCACGCAACCGCGTCTCTTGCCATTGCAAATACGCGGACATAACTTGGCGAGCTTTTCTGGCGCAGAAAAGACCACAGCCACACCATGCCTTGCAGCAACCTTCTTAATATTATGGGAGAGCTTGTGCACGTAAGGCACGACTTGAAGCTTGGAACCCGAAGGATCCCAAGTAGCTCTATCCCTTTGTGTTCCACGTTTCATCTTCTGCAGTAGTGACTCGGCGACCGCGTTTAGGACCGACGAAGGGAAGCCCGCCGCCGTCAATCGGCTGATCTGTTCATAAAAACTAGTACGCATGTGGTGTGGACACGACTTAATCAACGAGGATTCTAGACATAGCGAAGCAATACCTCTTTTAACTAATTTCGAGTGTGCAGAATCATACGGCAACAGCCCCTTCTTCACTCTAGGCCGGTACACCCAACAAAAGTGTTCACTACCCCACAGTAGCTTGAGGTCTAAAAACTGGAGACAAGCCTCTGTGGGTACCTCGGTAGTGAACCTAAGTCCGCGTCCATGATCTTTAAACACACTAAGCACATGTTCACAATAAGAACGCTGCACTTCATATGATACCTCATCCGCACGCACACTCACTGAAGTACAGGCGTCTACTTGAAAATCTAAAAAGTAATTGGGGGGTGTATATGGCCCCCGCTTGTCTAAAAGAATTCCCTACAGAACGCGTTAAATCTAAATTCACCGCGTTCTGTAGGGAAGTAGGACTTCCTACGCTGGCTGGAACCTTAGCTAGTAGCAAAAGCACTAACTTGAACGTCTTTTTTTCCGCTAAAACCCACAAAGTGGGCATTCCCTTCAGAACCATTGTTAGTGAAAATGGTTCATGGCAGGGCAACGTTAGCAAATTCCTGTTAAGCAAACTAAAGCCACTCAGTGTTAGTGACCCGTTTCGCACTAAAAGCTCTAGTGATGTCGCAGATTTCATACGGAATAACCAGCAGATTTCCTTTGCTTTCTCAGTAGATGTTGAAGACCTGTTTTATTCGGTACCTCATGATAAGCTTTTGACTTCGGTCCGACAGTGCATAGAAGATAATGGTGACGTTTCTTTTATGAATAATGCGGGCGTATCCGTTGAAAACTTTTTAGCACTTTTAGAATTTTATCTTAACGTTACTTTTATTACTTTTAACGACAAGCCCTATCTACAACGACAAGGCATCTGTATAGGTTCCTGTGTCGCCCCTGTTCTTACTGATATTTTTTTAGCAGATGTAGATAGGACGTTGGATAAATTTTTAAGGGGGAATAAGGTTTTGAAGATTTTTAGATATGTTGACGATTTTTTAATTCTTTTAGACAAGCGGGGGCCATATACACCCCCCAATTACTTTTTAGATTTTCAAGTAGACGCCTGTACTTCAGTGAGTGTGCGTGCGGATGAGGTATCATATGAAGTGCAGCGTTCTTATTGTGAACATGTGCTTAGTGTGTTTAAAGATCATGGACGCGGACTTAGGTTCACTACCGAGGTACCCACAGAGGCTTGTCTCCAGTTTTTAGACCTCAAGCTACTGTGGGGTAGTGAACACTTTTGTTGGGTGTACCGGCCTAGAGTGAAGAAGGGGCTGTTGCCGTATGATTCTGCACACTCGAAATTAGTTAAAAGAGGTATTGCTTCGCTATGTCTAGAATCCTCGTTGATTAAGTCGTGTCCACACCACATGCGTACTAGTTTTTATGAACAGATCAGCCGATTGACGGCGGCGGGCTTCCCTTCGTCGGTCCTAAACGCGGTCGCCGAGTCACTACTGCAGAAGATGAAACGTGGAACACAAAGGGATAGAGCTACTTGGGATCCTTCGGGTTCCAAGCTTCAAGTCGTGCCTTACGTGCACAAGCTCTCCCATAATATTAAGAAGGTTGCTGCAAGGCATGGTGTGGCTGTGGTCTTTTCTGCGCCAGAAAAGCTCGCCAAGTTATGTCCGCGTATTTGCAATGGCAAGAGACGCGGTTGCGTGAAAAAGCATGAGAATGCCTTCGTAAAATGTTCCATGGGAGTTGTATACTCCATTCCTTTTTCCTGCGGTAACGTGTACATTGGCATTACCGAGCGATGCCTCAATGACCGGCTTAGGGAGCATGCGCTAAAGGTTAAGAAAAACGAGGATAAGTACGCACATCTTGTGTCGCATATTGCCGCATGTGGGTGTGAACCACGATTTTCGGATACAAGGATTCTTGGGAGAAGCTCAAATTTATCAGCACGTTTGCTGTTAGAAGCATATTATATAGAAAAGAATAAAGATATATGTGTCAGCGAGCCATCTTTGGTGTTGCATCAACAAGAAATATCTTTCCTTGATGCGAGGGTTTAGCGATTATATCTCCTTTTCGTGTTAACCCCCCCCTTTTTTACTTTTTTTACTTTTTTTACTTTTTACTTGTTCCTAGTGGTGTGGTGACGCCATGTTGGTTTTCTACTGGCGCAGTTCTGTTAGTTTGTGCCTTTGCGCATTTCGATGTATGTATTTAAGAAGGTCAGATAGGAGCAATAAACAGTTGGTAGTGAGCGCTGCGTGTCGTGTGTGTTGCTCTGGTGTAAGTGTGTGTGCTTGTGTGAGTGTTTGCGTGAGTCGAGGTTGCGCCAAAATTTCTAAGTATATGAAATACTGCGTGTTGTACCGTTACAAGTGCGAAAGTGCTATGTTGTGACATTCTCGGTAAAGCGCATGCAAGTATCGTGAAACCTTAAAGAACGATGTCATTTAGCGAGATACAGCGTTCTGTACTGTAATAAGTTGGTGAGAAACTGTGAGGTCAAGCAAATATCGTAATTGTGAACGAAACAGTGTAATTGAGCGTCTTTAGATACAAGTGCGAATGTTAGGTTAGGTTGACATATCAACCGTCGTAAAACCGCATTAAACAATGCCACTTAGTGAGATGTAGTGTTTTTCAACATTACAAGTCGGGAACTACGATATCTAATGTGAAAGCGCATGACACCGTCGTAATCTTGTAGAAAACATTGTAAAGTGGCGAGTAAAACGTTTTCTAACGATAGAAGTGCGAAGGTTAGGTTAGGTTAGGTTAGGTTAGTTTAAGCTAGGTAGCGTCGTGAAACTACCAAAAACGACGTCATCTAACGAGATAGTGTTGTTTTATAGCGAGTATTAAACTGCGATAGGTGAAATGTTGTGAAAGCACACAAAACGGCATGAACAAGCCAAATACTGCGTGTTCTACCGTTACAAGTGCGAAACTGCTATATTGTGATATTCTCGTTAAATCGCATGCAAGCATCGTGAAACCTTAAAGAACAATGTCATTTAGCGAGATACAGCGTTCTGTACTGCAATAAGTTGGTGAAAAACTGTGAGGTTATGCAAATATCATAATTGTGAACAAAACAGCGTAATAGAGCGTTTTTAGATACAAGTGCGAATGTTAGGTTAGGTTAAGATATGAACCGTCGTAAAACCGCATTAAACAATGTCAATTACTGAGATGCAGTGTTTTTCACCATTAAAAGTGGGGAACTGCGATATTTATTGTGAAAGCGCTTGCAACCGTCGTTAGGTTAGGTTAGGTTAGGTTAGGTTAGGTTAGGTTTGGTTAGGTTAGGTTAGGTTAGGTTAGGTCAGATTAGGTTAGGTTGGGTTGAGTTGGGTTAGGTTAGGTTAGGTTAGGTTGGGTTAGGTTAGGTTAGGTTAGGTTAGGTTACGTTAGGTTAGGTTACGTTAGGTTAGGTTAGGTTAGGTTACGTTAGGTTAGGTTAGGTTAGGTAAGGATAATTTGGTTAGGTTAGGTAAGGTTAGGTTAGGTTAGCTTAGGTTGGGTTGGGTGTTGTTGGGTTGGGTTGGGTTGGGTTAGGTTGGGTTAGGCTAGGTTAGGTTACGTTAGGTTAGGTTAGGTTAGGTTACGTTAGGTTATGTTAGGTTAGGTTAGGTTACGTTAGGTTAGGTTAGGTCAGGTAAGGTTAGGTTACGTTAGAATAGGTTAGGTTAGGTTACGTTAGGTTAGGTTAAGTTAGGTTAGGTTAGGTTTGGTTAGGTTAGGTTAGGTTAGCTTAGGTTAGGTTAGGTTGGGATGGGTTGGGTTAGGTTGGGTTAGGTTAGGTTAGGTTAGGTTAGGTTGGGTTAGGTTAGTTTAGGTTAGGTTAGGTTAGGTTAGGTTAAGTTGGGTTGGGTTAGGTTAGGTTAGGTTAGGTAAGGTTAGGTTAGGTTAGGTTAGGTTAAGGTATGAACCGTCGTAAAACCGCATTAAACAATGTCACTTAGTGAGATGCAGTGTTTTCACCATTACAAGTCGGGAACTGCGATATCTAATGTGAAAGCGCATGAAACCGTCGTAATCTTGTAGAAAACATTGTAAAGTAGCGAATAAAACGTTTTCTAACGATAGAAGTGCGAAGGTTCGGTTAGTTTGAGCTAGGTAGCGTCGTGAAACCACCAAAAACGATGTCATCTAACGAGATAGTGTTGTTTTATTGCGAGTACGAAACTGCGATAGGTGAAATATTGGGAAAGCACACAAAATGGCATGAACTAGCCAGATACTGCGTCTTGTGCCGTTACAAGTGCGAAACTGCTTTATTGTGATATTCTCGTTAAAGCGCATGCAAGTATCGTGAAACCTTAAAGAACGATGTCATCTAGCGAGATACAGCGTTCTGTACTGTAATAAGTTGGTGAGAAACTGTGAGGTCAAGCAAATATCGTAATTGTGAACGAAACAGTGTAATTGAGCGTATTTAGATACAAGTGCGAATGTTAGGTTAGGTTGAGATATCAACCGTCGTAAAACCGCATTAAACAATGTCACTTAGTGAGATGTAGTGTTTTTCAACATTACAAGTCGGGAACTACGATATCTAATGTGAAAGCGCATGAAACCGTCGTAATCTTGTAGAAAACATTGTAAAATTGCGAGTAAAACGTTTTCTAACGATATAAGTGCGAAGGTTAGGTTAGGTTAGGTTAGTTTAAGCTAGGTAGCGTCGTGAAACTACCAAAAACGACGTCATCTAACGAGATAGTGTTGTTTTATTGCGAGTAATAAACTGCGATAGGTGAAATGTTGTGAATGCACACAAAACGGCATGAACAAGCCAAATACTGCGTGTTCTACCGTTACAAGTGCGAAACTGCTATATTGTGATATTCTCGTTAAAGCGCATGCAAGCATCGTGAAACCTTAAAGAACAATGTCATTTAGCGAGATA
Organism: Rhipicephalus microplus; assembly: GCF_043290135.1. NCBI lineage: Eukaryota > Metazoa > Arthropoda > Arachnida > Ixodida > Ixodidae > Rhipicephalus > Rhipicephalus microplus. Next base: position 1,337,098 of record NW_027464610.1, on the reverse strand, counting down.
CAGCGTTCTGTACTGCAATAAGTTGGTCAAAAACTGTGAGGTTATGCAAATATCGTAATTGTGAACAAAACAGTGTAATAGAGCGTTTTTCAATACAAGTACGAATGTTAGGTTAGGTTAAAATATGAACCGTCGTAAAACCGCATTAAACAATGTCACTTAGTGAGATGCAGTGTTTTTCACCATTACAAGTTGGGAACTGCGATATCTAATGTGAAAGCGCTTGCAAACGTCGTTAGGTTAGGTTAGGTAAGGTTAGGTTAGGTTAGGTTACGTTAGGTTAGGTTTGGTTAGGTTAAGTTAGGTTAGGGTATGTTAGGTTAGGTTGGGTTAGGTTAGGTTAGGTTACTTTAGGTTAAGGTATGAACCGTCGTAAAACCGCAATAAACAATGTCACTTAGTGAGATGCAGTGTTTTTCATCTTTACAAGTTGGGAACTGCGATATCTAATGTGAAAGCGCTTGAAACCGTCGTAATGTTGTAGAAAGCAATGTAAAGTAGCGAGTAAAACGTTTTCTAACGATAGAAGTGCGAAGGTTATGTTAGGTTGAGTTATGTTAGTTTAAGCTAGGTAGCGTCGTGAAACCACCAAAAACGACGTCATCTAACGAGATAGTGTTGTTTTATTGCGAGTACGAAACAGCGATAGGTGAAATATTGGGAAAGCACACAAAATGGCATGAACTAGCCAGATACTGCGTCTTGTGCCGTTACAAGTGCGAAACTGCTTTATTGTGATATTCTCGTTAAAGCGCATGCAAGTATCGTGAAACCTTAAAGAACGATGTCATCTAGCGAGATACAGCGTTCTGTACTGTAATAAGTTGGTGAGAAACTGTGAGGTCAAGCAAATATCGTAATTGTGAACGAAACAGTGTAATTGAGCGTCTTTAGATACAAGTGCGAATGTTAGGTTAGGTTGACATATCAACCGTCGTAAAACCGCATTAAACAATGTCACTTAGTGAGATGTAGTGTTTTCAACATTACAAGTCGGGAACTACGATATCTAATGTGAAAGCGCATGAAACCGTCGTAATCTTGTAGAAAATATTGTAAAGTGGCGAGTAAAACGTTTTCTAACGATAGAAGTGCGAAGGTTAGGTTAGGTTAGGTTAGTTTAAGCTAGGTAGCGTCGTGAAACTACCAAAAACGACGTCATCTAACGAGATAGTGTTGTTTTATTGCGAGTATTAAACTGCGATAGGTGAAATGTTGTGAATGCACACAAAACGGCATGAACAAGCCAAATACTGCGTGTTCTACCGTTACAAGTGCGAAACTGCTATATTGTGATATTCTCGTTAAAGCGCATGCAAGCATCGTGAAACCTTAAAGAACAATGTCATTCAGCGAGATACAGCGTTCTGTACTGCAATAAGTTGGTGAAAAACTGTGAGGTTATGCAAATATCGTAATTGTGAACGAAACAGTGTAATAGAGCGTTTTTCAATACAAGTACGAATGTTAGGTTAGGTTAAGATATGAACCGTCGTAAAACCGCATTAAACAATGTCACTTAGTGAGATGCAGTGTTTTTCACCATTACAAGTTGGGAACTGCGATATCTAATGTGAAAGCGCTTGCAACCGTCGTTAGGTTAGGTTAGGTTAGGTTAGGTTAGGTTAGGTTAGGTTAGGTTAGGTTTGGTTAGGTTAGGTTAGGTCAGGTTAGATTAGGTTAGGTTGGTTTGAGTTGGGTTAGGTTAGGTTAGGTTAGGTTAGGTTGGGTTAGGTTAGGTTAGGTTAGGTTAGGTTACGTTAGGTTAGGTTACGTTAGGTTAGGTTAGGTTAGGTTACGTTACGTTACGTTAGGTTAGGTTAGGTTAGGTTAGGTAAGGTTAGGTTAGGTTAGGTTAGGTTGGGTTGGGTGTTGTTGGGTTGGGTTGGGTTGGGTTAGGTTGGGTTAGGTTAGGTTAGGTTACGTTAGGTTAGGTTAGGTTAGGTTACGTTAGGTTATGTTAGGTTAGGTTAGGTTACGTTAGGTTAGGTTAGGTCAGGTAAGGTTAGGTTACGTTAGAATAGGTTAGGTTAGGTTACGTTAGGTTAGGTTAAGTTAGGTTAGGTTTGGTTAGGTTAGGTTAGGTTAGCTTAGGTTAGGTTGGGTTGGGTTGGGTTAGGTTAGGTTGGGTTAGGTTAGGTTAGGTTGGGTTAGGTTAGTTTAGGTTAGGTTAGGTTAGGTTAGGTTAAGTTGGGTTGGGTTAGGTCAGGTTAGGTTAGGTAAGGTTAGGTTAGGTTAGGTTAGGTTAGGTTAAGGTATGAACCGTCGTAAAACCGCATTAAACAATGTCACTTAGTGAGATGCAGTGTTTTTCACCTTTACAAGTTGGGAACTGTGATATCTAATGTGAAAGTGCTTGAAACCGTCGTAATGTTGTAGAAAGCAATGTAAAGTAGCGAGTAAAACGTTTTCTAACGATAGAAGTGCGAAGGTCATGTTAGGTTGAGTTATGTTAGTTTAAGCTAGGTAGCGTCGTGAAACTACCAAAAACAACGTCATCTAACGAGATAGTGTTGTTTTATTGCGAGTACGAAACTGCGATAGGTGAAATGTTGTGAAAGCACACAAAACGGCATGAACAAGCCAAATACTGCGTGTTGTACCGTTACAAGTGCGAAACTGCTATGTTGTGATATTCTCGTTAAAGCGCATGCAAGCATCGTGAAACCTTAAAGAACGATGTCATTTAGCGAGATACAGCGTTCTGTACTGCAATAAGTTGGTGAAAAACTGTGAGGTTATGCAAATATACTAATTGTGAACGAAACAGTGTAATAGAGCGTTTTTTAATACAAGTGCGAATGTTAGGTTAGGTTAAGATATGAACCGTCGTAAAACCGCATTAAACAATGTCACTTAGTGAGATGCAGTGTTTTTCACCATTACAAGTTGGGAACTGCGATATCTAATGTGAAAGCACTTGCAAACATTGTTAGGTTAGGTTAGGTTAGGTTAGGTTAAGTAAGGTTACGTTAGGTTAGGTTTGGTTAGGTTAGGTTAGGTTATGTTAGGTTAGGTTGGGTTAGGTTAGGTTAGGTTACGTTAGGTTAAGGTATGAACCGTCGTAAAACCGCAATAAACAATGTCACTTAGTGAGATGCAGTGTTTTTCACCTTTACAAGTTGGGAACTGCGATATCTAATGTGAAAGAGCTTGAAACCGTCGTAATGTTGTAGAAAGCAATGTAAAGTAGCGAGTAAAACGTTTTCTAACGATAGAAGTGCGAAGGTTATGTTAGGTTGAGTTATGTTAGTTTAAGCTAGGTAGCGTCGTGAAACCACCAAAAACGACGTCGTCTAACGAGATAGTGTTGTTTTATTGCGAGTACGAAACTGCGATAGGTAAAATGTTGTGAAAGCACACAAAACGGCATGAACAAGCCAAATACTGCGTGTTGTACCGTTACAAGTGCGAAAGTGCTATGTTGTGACATTCTCGGTAAAGCGCATGCAAGTATAGTGAAACCTTAAAGAACGATGTCATTTAGCGAGATACAGCGTTCTGTACTGTAATAAGTTGGTGAGAAACTGTGAGGTCAAGCAAATATCGTAATTGTGAACGAAACAGTGTAATTGAGCGTCTTTAGATACAAGTGCGAATGTTAGGTTAGGTTGACATATCAACCGTCGTAAAACCGCATTAAACAATATCACTTAGTGAGATGTAGTGTTTTTCAACATTACAAGTCGGGAACTACGATATCTAATGTGAAAGCGCATGAAACCGTCGTAATCTTGTAGAAAACATTATAAAGTGGCGAGTAAAACGTTTTCTAACGATAGAAGTGCGAAGGTTAGGTTAGGTTAGGTTAGTTTAAGCTAGGTAGCGTCGTGAAACTACCAAAAACGACGTCATCTAACGAGATAGTGTTGTTTTAGAGCGAGTATTAAACTGCGATAGGTGAAATGTTGTGAAAGCACACAAAACGGCATGAACAAGCCAAATACTGCGTGTTCTACCGTTACAAGTGCGAAACTGCTATATTGTGATATTCTCGTTAAATCGCATGCAAGCATCGTGAAACCTTAAAGAACAATGTCATTTAGCGAGATACAGCGTTCTGTACTGCAATAAGTTGGTGAAAAACTGTGAGGTTATGCAAATATTGTAATTGTGAACAAAACAGTGTAATAGAGCGTTTTTAGATACAAGTGCGAATGTTAGGTTAGGTTAAGATATGAACCGTCGTAAAACCGCATTAAACAATGTCAATTACTGAGATGCAGTGTTTTTCACCATTAAAAGTGGGGAACTGCGATATTTAATGTGAAAGCGCTTGCAACCGTCGTTAGGTTAGGTTAGGTTAGGTTAGGTTAGGTTAGGTTAGGTTTGGTTAGGTTAGGTTAGGTTAGGTTAGATTAGGTTAGGTTGGGTTGAGTTGGGTTAGGTTAGGTTAGGTTAGGTTAGGTTGGGTTAGGTTAGGTTAGGTTAGGTTAGGTTACGTTAGGTTAGGTTACGTTAGGTTAGGTTAGGTTAGGTTACGTTAGGTAAGGTTAGGTTAGGTAAGGATAATTTGGTTGGCGTCTCTCATAATCAAATGGTGGTTTTGGGACGTTAAACCCCACATATCAATCAATCAAGGATAATTTGGTTAGGTTAGGTAAGGTTAGGTTAGGTTAGGTTGGGTTGGGTGTTGTTGGGTTGGGTTGGGTTGGGTTAGGTTGGGTTAGGTTAGGTTAGGTTACGTTAGGTTAGGTTAGGTTACGTTAGGTTATGTTAGGTTAGGTTAGGTTACGTTAGGTTAGGTTAGGTCAGGTAAGGTTAGGTTACGTTAGAATAGGTTAGGTTAGGTTACGTTAGGTTAGGTTAAGTTAGGTTAGGTTAGGTTTGGTTAGGTTAGGTTAGGTTAGCTTAGGTTAGGTTAGGTTGGGTTGGGTTGGGTTAGGTTGGGTTAGGTTAGGTTAGGTTAGGTTAGGTTGGGTTAGGTTAGTTTAGGTTAGGTTAGGTTAGGTTAAGTTGGGTTGGGTTAGGTTAGGTTAGGTTAGGTAAGGTTAGGTTAGGTTAGGTTAGGTTAGGTTAAGGTATGAACCGTCGTAAAACCGCATTAAACAATGTCACTTAGTGAGATGCAGTGTTTTTCACCTTTACAAGTTGGGAACTGTGATATCTAATGTGAAAGCGCTTGAAACCGTCGTAATGTTGTAGAAAGCAATGTAAAGTAGCGAGTAAAACGTTTTCTAACGATAGAAGTGCGAAGGTCATGTTAGGTTGAGTTATGTTAGTTTAAGCTAGGTAGCGTCGTGAAACTACCAAAAACAACGTCATCTAACGAGATAGTGTTGTTTTATTGCGAGTACGAAACTGCGATAGGTGAAATGTTGTGAAAGCACACAAAACGGCATGAACAAGCCAAATACTGCGTGTTGTACCGTTACAAGTGCGAAACTGCTATGTTGTGATATTCTCGTTAAAGCGCATGCAAGCATCGTGAAACCTTAAAGAACGATGTCATTTAGCGAGATACAGCGTTCTGTACTGCAATAAGTTGGTGAAAAACTGTGAGGTTATGCAAATATACTAATTGTGAACGAAACAGTGTAATAGAGCGTTTTTTAATACAAGTGCGAATGTTAGGTTAGGTTAAGATATGAACCGTCGTAAAACCGCATTAAACAATGTCACTTAGTGAGATGCAGTGTTTTTCACCATTACAAGTTGGGAACTGCGATATCTAATGTGAAAGCACTTGCAAACGTTGTTAGGTTAGGTTAGGTTAGGTTAGGTTAGGTTACGTTAGGTTAGGTTTGGTTAGGTTAGGTTAGGTTAGGTTATGTTAGGTTAGGTTGGGTTAGGTTAGGTTAGGTTACGTTAGGTTAAGGTATGAACCGTCGTAAAACCGCAATAAACAATGTCACTTAGTGAGATGCAGTGTTTTTCACCTTTACAAGTTGGGAACTGCGATATCTAATGTGTAAGCGCTTGAAACCGTCGTAATGTTGTAGAAAGCAATGTAAAGTAGCGAGTAAAACGTTTTCTAACGATAGAAGTGCGAAGGTTATGTTAGGTTGAGTTATGTTAGTTTAAGCTAGGTAGCGTCGTGAAACCACCAAAAACGACGTCATCTAACGAGATAGTGTTGTTTTATTGCGAGTACGAAACTGCGCTAGGTAAAATGTTGTGAAAGCACACAAAACGGCATGAACAAGCCAAATACTGCGTGTTGTACCGTTACAAGTGCGAAAGTGCTATGTTGTGACATTCTCGGTAAAGCGCATGCAAGTATCGTGAAACCTTAAAGAACGATGTCATTTAGCGAGATACAGCGTTCTGTACTGTAATAAGTTGGTGAGAAACTGTGAGGTCAAGCAAATATCGTAATTGTGAACGAAACAGTGTAATTGAGCGTCTTTAGATACAAGTGCGAATGTTAGGTTAGGTTGACATATCAACCGTCGTAAAACCGCATTAAACAATGTCACTTAGTGAGATGTAGTGTTTTTCAACATTACAAGTCGGGAACTACGATATCTAATGTGAAAGCGCATAAAACCGTCGTAATCTTGTAGAAAACATTGTAAAGTGGCGAGTAAAACGTTTTCTAACGTTAGAAGTGCGAAGGTTAGGTTAGGTTAGGTTAGTTTAAGCTAGGTAGCGTCGTGAAACTACCAAAAACGACGTCATCTAACGAGATAGTGTTGTTTTATAGCGAGTATTAAACTGCGATAGGTGAAATGTTGCGAAAGCACACAAAACGGCATGAACAAGCCAAATACTGCGTGTTCTACCGTTACAAGTGCGAAACTGCTATATTGTGATATTCTCGTTAAATCGCAAGCAAGCATCGTGAAACCTTAAAGAACAATGTCATTTAGCGAGATACAGCGTTCTGTACTGCAATAAGTTGGTGAAAAACTGTGAGGTTATGCAAATATCGTAATTGTGAAGAAAACAGTGTAATAGAGCGTTTTTAGATACAAGTGCGAATGTTAGGTTAGGTTAAGATATGAACCGTCGTAAAACCGCATTAAACAATGTCAATTACTGAGATGCAGTGTTTTTCACCATTAAAAGTGGGGAACTGCGATATTTAATGTGAAAGCGCTTGACGCCGTCGTTAGGTTAGGTTAGGTTAGGTTAGGTTAGGTTAGGTTTGGTTAGGTTAGGTTAGGTTAGGTTAGGTTAGATTAGGTTAGGTTGGGTTGAGTTGGGTTAGGTTAGGTTAGGTTAGGTTGGGTTAGGTTAGGTTAGGTTAGGTTAGGTTACGTTAGGTTAGGTTACGTTAGGTTAGGTTAGGTTAGGTTACGTTAGGTAAGGTTAGGTTAGGTAAGGATAATTTGGTTAGGTTAGGTAAGGTTAGGTTAGGTTAGGTTAGGTTGGGTTGGGTGTTGTTGGGTTGGGTTGGGTTGGGTTAGGTTGGGTTAGGTTAGGTTAGGTTACGTTAGGTTAGGTTAGGTTAGGTTACGTTAGGTTATGTTAGGTTAGGTTAGGTTACGTTAGGTTGGGTTAGGTCAGGTAAGGTTAGGTTACGTTAGAATAGGTTAGGTTACGTTACGTTAGGTTAGGTTAAGTTAGGTTAGGTTAGGTTTGGTTAGGTTAGGTTAGGTTAGCTTAGGTTAGGTTAGGTTGGGTTGGGTTGGGTTAGGTTGGGTTAGGTTAGGTTAGGTTAGGTTAGGTTGGGTTAGGTTAGTTTAGGTTAGGTTAGGTTAGGTTAGGTTAAGTTGGGTTGGGTTAGGTTAGGTTAGGTAAGGTTAGGTTAGGTTAGGTTAGGTTAGGTTAAGGTATGAACCGTCGTAAAACCGCATTAAACAATGTCACTTAGTGAGATGCAGTGTTTTTCACCTTTACAAGTTGGGAACTGTGATATCTAATGTGAAAGTGCTTGAAACCGTCGTAATGTTGTAGAAAGCAATGTAAAGTAGCGAGTAAAACGTTTTCTAACGATAGAAGTGCGAAGGTCATGTTAGGTTGAGTTATGTTAGTTTAAGCTAGGTAGCGTCGTGAAACTACCAAAAACAACGTCATCTAACGAGATAGTGTTGTTTTATTGCGAGTACGAAACTGCGATAGGTGAAATGTTGTGAAAGCACACAAAACGGCATGAACAAGCCAAATACTGCGTGTTGTACCGTTACAAGTGCGAAACTGCTATGTTGTGATATTCTCGTTAAAGCGCATGCAAGCATCGTGAAACCTTAAAGAACGATGTCATTTAGCGAGATACAGCGTTCTGTACTGCAATAAGTTGGTGAAAAACTGTGAGGTTATGCAAATATCCTAATTGTGAACGAAACAGTGTAATAGAGCGTTTTTTAATACAAGTGCGAATGTTAGGTTAGGTTAAGATATGAACCGTCGTAAAACCGCATTAAACAATGTCACTTAGTGAGATGCAGTGTTTTTCACCATTACAAGTTGGGAACTGCGATATCTAATGTGAAAGCACTTGCAAACGTTGTTAGGTTAGGTTAGGTTAGGTTAGGTTAGGTTACGTTAGGTTAGGTTTGGTTAGGTTAGGTTAGGTTAGGTTATGTTAGGTTAGGTTGGGTTAGGTTAGGTTAGGTTACGTTAGGTTAAGGTATGAACCGTCGTAAAACCGCAATAAACAATGTCACTTAGTGAGATGCAGTGTTTTTCACCATGACAAGTTGGGAACTGCGATATCTAATGTGAAAGCACTTGCAAACGTCGTTAGGTTAGGTTAGGTTAGGTTAGGTTACGTTAGGTTAGGTTTGGTTAGGTTAGGTTAGGTTAGGTTATGTTAGGTTAGGTTGGGTTAGGTTAGGTTAGGTTAGGTTAGGTTAGGTTAGGTTAGGTTAGGTTACGTTAGGTTAGGTTAGGTTAGGTTACGTTACGTTAGGTTAGGTTAGGTTAGGTTAGGTAAGGTTAGGTTAGGTTAGGTTAGGTTATGTTAGGTTAGGTTAGGTTACGTTAGGTTAGGTTAGGTCAGGTAAGGTTAGGTTACGTTAGAATAGGTTAGGTTAGGTTACGTTAGGTTAGGTTAAGTTAGGTTAGGTTTGGTTAGGTTAGGTTAGGTTAGCTTAGGTTAGGTTGGGTTGGGTTGGGTTAGGTTAGGTTGGGTTAGGTTAGGTTAGGTTGGGTTAGGTTAGTTTAGGTTAGGTTAGGTTAGGTTAGGTTAAGTTGGGTTGGGTTAGGTCAGGTTAGGTTAGGTAAGGTTAGGTTAGGTTAGGTTAGGTTAAGGTATGAACCGTCGTAAAACCGCATTAAACAATGTCACTTAGTGAGATGCAGTGTTTTTCACCTTTACAAGTTGGGAACTGTGATATCTAATGTGAAAGCGCTTGAAACCGTCGTAATGTTGTAGAAAGCAATGTAAAGTAGCGAGTAAAACGTTTTCTAACGATAGAAGTGCGAAGGTCATGTTAGGTTGAGTTATGTTAGTTTAAGCTAGGTAGCATCGTGAAACTACCAAAAACAATGTCATCTAACGAGATAGTGTTGTTTTATTGCGAGTACGAAACTGCAATAGGTGAAATGTTGTGAAAGCACACAAAACGGCATGAACAAGCCAAATACTGCGTGTTGTACCGTTACAAGTGCGAAACTGCTATGTTGTGATATTCTCGTTAAAGCGCATGCAAGCATCGTGAAACCTTAAAGAACGATGTCATTTAGCGAGATACAGCGTTCTGTACTGCAATAAGTTGGTGAAAAACTGTGAGCTTATGCAAATATCGTAATTGTGAACGAAACAGTGTAATAGAGCGTTTTTCAATACAAGTACGAATGTTAGGTTAGGTTAAGATATGAACCGTCGTAAAACCGCATTAAACAATGTCACTTAGTGAGATGCAGTGTTTTTCACCATTACAAGTTGGGAACTGCGATATCTAATGTGAAAGCACTTGCAAACGTCGTTAGGTTAGGTTAGGTTAGGTTAGGTTAAGTAAGGTTACGTTAGGTTAGGTTTGGTTAGGTTAGGTTAGGTTATGTTAGGTTAGGTTGGGTTAGGTTAGGTTAGGTTACGTTAGGTTAAGGTATGAACCGTCGTAAAACCGCAATAAACAATGTCACTAAGTGAGATGCAGTGTTTTTCACCTTTACAAGTTGGGAACTGCGATATCTAATGTGAAAGCGCTTGAAACCGTCGTAATGTTGTAGAAAGCAATGTAAAGTAGCGAGTAAAACGTTTTCTAACGATAGAAGTGCGAAGGTTATGTTAGGTTGAGTTTTGTTAGTTTAAGCTAGGTAGCGTCGTGAAACCACCAAAAACGACGTCATCTAACGAGATAGTGTTGATTTATTGCGAGTACGAAACTGCGATACGTAAAATGTTGTGAAAGCACACAAAACGGCATGAACAAGCCAAATACTGCGTGTTGTACCGTTACAAGTGCGAAAGTGCTATGTTGTGACATTCTCGGTAAAGCGCATGCAAGTATCGTGAAACCTTAAAGAACGATGTCATTTAGCGAGATACAGCGTTCTGTACTGTAATAAGTTGGTGAGAAACTGTGAGGTCAAGCAAATATCGTAATTGTGAACGAAACAGTGTAATTGAGCTTCTTTAGATACAAGTGCGAATGTTAGGTTAGGTTGACATATCAACCGTCGTAAAACCGCACTAAACAATGTCACTTAGTGAGATGCAGTGTTTTTCAACATTACAAGTCGGGAACTACGATATCTAATGTGAAAGCGCATGAAACCGTCGTAATCTTGTAGAAAACATTGTAAAGTGGCGAGTAAAACGTTTTCTAACGTTAGAAGTGCGAAGGTTAGGTTAGGTTAGGTTAGTTTAAGCTAGGTAGCGTCGTGAAACTACCAAAAACGACGTCATCTAACGAGATAGTGTTGTTTTATAGCGAGTATTAAACTGCGATAGGTGAAATGTTGTGAAAGCACACAAAACGGCATGAACAAGCCAAATACTGCGTGTTCTACCGTTACAAGTGCGAAACTGCTATATTGTGATATTCTCGTTAAATCGCATGCAAGCATCGTGAAACCTTAAAGAACAATGTCATTTAGCGAGATACAGCGTTCTGTACTGCAATAAGTTGGTGAAAAAGTGTGAGGTTATGCAAATATCGTAATTGTGAACAAAACAGTGTAATAGAGCGTTTTTAGATACAAGTGCGAATGTTAGGTTAGGTTAAGATATGAACCGTCGTAAAACCGCATTAAACAATGTCAATTACTGAGATGCAGTGTTTTTCACCATTAAAAGTGGGGAACTGCGATATTTAATGTGAAAGCGCTTGCAACCGTCGTTAGGTTAGGTTAGGTTAGGTTAGGTTAGGTTAGGTTAGGTTAGGTTTGGTTAGGTTAGGTTAGGTTAGGTTAGGTTAGATTAGGTTAGGTTGGGTTGAGTTGGGTTAGGTTAGGTTAGGTTAGGTTAGGTTGGGTTAGGTTAGGTTAGGTTACGTTACGTTAGGTTAGGTTACGTTAGGTTAGGTTAGGTTAGGTTACGTTAGGTAAGGTTAGGTTAGGTAAGGATAATTTGGTTAGGTTAGGTAATGTTAGGTTAGGTTAGGTTAGGTTGGGTTGGGTGTTGTTGGGTTGGGTTGGGTTGGGTTAGGTTGGGTTAGGTTAAGTTAGGTTACGTTAGGTTAGGTTAGGTTAGGTTACGTTAGGTTATGTTAGGTTAGGTTAGGTTACGTTAGGTTAGGTTAGGTCAGGTAAGGTTAGGTTACGTTAGAATAGGTTAGGTTAGGTTACGTTAGGTTAGGTTAAGTTAGGTTAGGTTAGGTTTGGTTAGGTTAGGTTAGGTTAGCTTAGGTTAGGTTAGGTTGGGTTGGGTTGGGTTAGGTTGGGTTAGGTTAGTTTAGGTTAGGTTAGGTTAGGTTAAGTTGGGTTGGGTTAGGTTAGGTTAGGTAAGGTTAGGTTAGGTTAGGTTAGGTTAAGGTATGAACCGTCGTAAAACCGCATTAAACAATGTCACTTAGTGAGATGCAGTGTTTTTCACCTTTACAAGTTGGAAACTGTGATATCTAATGTGAAAGTGCTTGAAACCGTCGTAATGTTGTAGAAAGCAATGTAAAGTAGCGAGTAAAACGTTTTCTAACGATAGAAGTGCGAAGGTCATGTTAGGTTGAGTTATGTTAGTTTAAGCTAGGTAGCGTCGTGAAACTACCAAAAACAACGTCATCTAACGAGATAGTGTTGTTTTATTGCGAGTACGAAACTGCGATAGGTGAAATGTTGTGAAAGCACACAAAACGGCATGAACAAGCCAAATACTGCGTGTTGTACCGTTACAAGTGCGAAACTGCTATGTTGTGATATTCTCGTTAAAGCGCATGCAAGCATCGTGAAACCTTAAAGAACGATGTCATTTAGCGAGATACAGCGTTCTGTACTGCAATAAGTTGGTGAAAAACTGTGAGGTTATGCAAATATCCTAATTGTGAACGAAACAGTGTAATAGAGCGTTTTTTAATACAAGTGCGAATGTTAGGTTAGGTTAAGATATGAACCGTCGTAAAACCGCAATAAACAATGTCACTTAGTGAGATGCAGTGTTTTTCACCATTACAAGTTGGGAACTGCGATATCTAATGTGAAAGCACTTGCACACGTCGTTAGGTTAGGTTAGGTTAGGTTAGGTTACGTTAGGTTAGGTTTGGTTAGGTTAGGTTAGGTTAGGTTATGTTAGGTTAGGTTGGGTTAGGTTAGGTTAGGTTACGTTAGGTTAAGGTATGAACCGTCGTAAAACCGCAATAAACAATGTCACTTAGTGAGATGCAGTGTTTTTCACCTTTACAAGTTGGGAACTGCGATATCTAATGTGAAAGCGCTTGAAACCGTCGTAATGTTGTAGAAAGCAATGTAAAGTAGCGAGTAAAACGTTTTCTAACGATAGAAGTGCGAAGGTAATGTTAGGTTGAGTTATGTTAGTTTAAGCTAGGTAGCGTCGTGAAACCACCAAAAACGACGTCATCTAACGAGATAGTGTTGTTTTATTGCGAGTACGAAACTGCGCTAGGTAAAATGTTGTGAAAGCACACAAAACGGCATGAACAAGCCAAATACTGCGTGTTGTACCGTTACAAGTGCGAAAGTGCTATGTTGTGACATTCTCGGTAAAGCGCATGCAAGTATCGTGAAACCTTAAAGAACGATGTCATTTAGCGAGATACAGGGTTCTGTACTGTAATAAGTTGGTGAGAAACTGTGAGGTCAAGCAAATATCGTAATTGTGAACGAAACAGTGTAATTGAGCGTCTTTAGATACAAGTGCGAATGTTAGGTTAGGTTGACATATCAACCGTCGTAAAACCGCATTAAACAATGTCACTTAGTGAGATGTAGTGTTTTCAACATTACAAGTCGGGAACTACGATATCTAATGTGAAAGCGCATGAAACCGTCGTAATCTTGTAGAAAACATTGTAAAGTGGCGAGTAAAACGTTTTATAACGATAGAAGTGCGAAGGTTAGGTTAGGTTAGGTTAGTTTAAGCTAGGTAGCGTCGTGAAACTACCAAAAACGACGTCATCTAACGAGATAGTGTTGTTTTATAGCGAGTATTAAACTGCGATAGGTGAAATGTTGTGAAAGCACACAAAACGGCATGAACAACCCAAATACTGCGTGTTCTACCGTTACAAGTGCGAAACTGCTATATTGTGATATTCTCGTTAAATCGCATGCAAGCATCGTGAAACCTTAAAGAACAATGTCATTTAGCGAGATACAGCGTTCTGTACTGCAATAAGTTGGTGAAAAACTGTGAGGTTATGCAAATATCGTAATTGTGAACAAAACAGTGTAATAGAGCGTTTTTAGATACAAGTGCGAATGTTAGCTTAGGTTAATATATGAACCGTCGTAAAACCACATTAAACAATGTCAATTACTGAGATGCAGTGTTTTTCACCATTAAAAGTGGGGAACTGCGATATTTAGTGTGAAAGCGCTTGCAACCGTCGTTAGGTTAGGTTAGGTTAGGTTAGGTTAGGTTAGGTTAGGTTTGGTTAGGTTAGGTTAGGTTAGGTTAGATTAGGTTAGGTTGGTTTCAGTTGCGTTAGGTTAGGTTAGGTTAGGTTAGGTCAGGTTGGGTTAGGTTAGGTTAGGTTAGGTTACGTTAGGTTAGGTTACGTTAGGTTAGGTTAGGTTAGGTTACGTTAGGTTAGGTTAGGTTAGGTTAGGTTAGGTTAGGTAAGGTTAGGTTAGGTTAGGTTAGGTTGGGTTGGGTGTTGTTGGGTTGGGTTGGGTTGGGTTAGGTTGGGTTAGGTTAGGTTAGGTTACGTTAGGTTAGGTTAGGTTAGGTTACGTTAGGTTATGTTAGGTTAGGTTAGGTTACGTTAGGTTAGGTTAGGTCAGGTAAGGTTAGGTTACGTTAGAATAGGTTAGGTTAGGTTAAGTTAGGTTAGGTTTGGTTAGGTTAGGTTAGGTTAGCTTAGGTTAGGTTGGGTTGGGTTGGGTTAGGTTAGGTTGGGTTAGGTTAGGTTAGGTTGGGTTAGGTTAGTTTAGGTTAGGTTAGGTTAGGTTAGGTTAAGTTGGGTTGGGTTGGGTCAGGTTAGGTTAGGTAAGGTTAGGTTAGGTTAGGTTAGGTTAGGTTAAGGTATGAACCGTCGTAAAACCGCATTAAACAATGTCACTTAGTGAGATGCAGTGTTTTTCACCTTTACAAGTTGGGAACTGTGATATCTAATGTGAAAGCGCTTGAAACCGTCGTAATGTTGTAGAAAGCAATGTAAAGTAGCGAGTAAAACGTTTTCTAACGATAGAAGTGCGAAGGTCATGTTAGGTTGAGTTATGTTAGTTTAAGCTAGGTAGCATCGTGAAACTACCAAAAACAACGTCATCTAACGAGATAGTGTTGTTTTATTGCGAGTACGAAACTGCAATAGGTGAAATGTTGTGAAAGCACACAAAACGGCATGAACAAGCCAAATACTGCGTGTTGTACCGTTACAAGTGCGAAACTGCTATGTTGTGATATTCTCGTTAAAGCGCATGCAAGCATCGTGAAACCTTAAAGAACGATGTCATTTAGCGAGATACAGCGTTCTGTACTGCAATAAGTTGGTGAAAAACTGTGAGGTTATGCAAATATCGTAATTGTGAACGAAACAGTGTAATAGAGCGTTTTTCAATACAAGTACGAATGTTAGGTTAGGTTAAGATATGAACCGTCGTAAAACCGCATTAAACAATGTCACTTAGTGAGATGCAGTGTTTTTCACCATTACAAGTTGGGAACTGCGATATCTAATGTGAAAGCACTTGCAAACGTCGTTAGGTTAGGTTAGGTTAGGTTAGGTTAAGTAAGGTTACGTTAGGTTAGGTTTGGTTAGGTTAGGTTAGGTTATGTTAGGTTAGGTTGGGTTAGGTTAGGTTAGGTTACGTTAGGTTAAGGTATGAACCGTCGTAAAACCGCAATAAACAATGTCACTAAGTGAGATGCAGTGTTTTTCACCTTTACAAGTTGGGAACTGCGATATCTAATGTGAAAGCGCTTGAAACCGTCGTAATGTTGTAGAAAGCAATGTAAAGTAGCGAGTAAAACGTTTTCTAACGATAGAAGTGCGAAGGTTATGTTAGGTTGAGTTTTGTTAGTTTAAGCTAGGTAGCGTCGTGAAACCACCAAAAACGACGTCATCTAACTAGATAGTGTTGATTTATTGCGAGTACAAAACTGCGATACGTAAAATGTTGTGAAAGCACACAAAACGGCATGAACAAGCCAAATACTGCGTGTTGTACCGTTACAAGTGCGAAAGTGCTATGTTGTGACATTCTCGGTAAAGCGCATGCAAGTATCGTGAAACCTTAAAGAACGATGTCATTTAGCGAGATACAGCGTTCTGTACTGTAATAAGTTGGTGAGAAACTGTGAGGTCAAGCAAATATCGTAATTGTGAACGAAACAGTGTAATTGAGCGTCTTTAGATACAAGTGCGAATGTTAGGTTAGGTTGACATATCAACCGTCGTAAAACCGCACTAAACAATGTCACTTAGTGAGATGCAGTGTTTTTCAACATTACAAGTCGGGAACTACGATATCTAATGTGAAAGCGCATGAAACCGTCGTAATCTTGTAGAAAACATTGTAAAGTGGCGAGTAAAACGTTTTCTAACGTTAGAAGTGCGAAGGTTAGGTTAGGTTAGGTTAGTTTAAGCTAGGTAGCGTCGTGAAACTACCAAAAACGACGTCATCTAACGAGATAGTGTTGTTTTATAGCGAGTATTAAACTGCGATAGGTGAAATGTTGTGAAAGCACACAAAACGGCATGAACAAGCCAAATACTGCGTGTTCTACCGTTACAAGTGCGAAACTGCTATATTGTGATATTCTCGTTAAATCGCATGCAAGCATCGTGAAACCTTAAAGAACAATGTCATTTAGCGAGATACAGCGTTCTGTACTGCAATAAGTTGGTGAAAAACTGTGAGGTTATGCAAATATCGTAATTGTGAACAAAACAGTGTAATAGAGCGTTTTTAGATACAAGTGCGAATGTTAGGTTAGGTTAAGATATGAACCGTCGTAAAACCGCATTAAACAATGTCAATTACTGAGATGCAGTGTTTTTCACCATTAAAAGTGGGGAACTGCGATATTTAATGTGAAAGCGCTTGCAACCGTCGTTAGGTTAGGTTAGGTTAGGTTAGGTTAGGTTAGGTTAGGTTTGGTTAGGTTAGGTTAGGTTAGGTTAGGTTAGATTAGGTTAGGTTGGGTTGAGTTGGGTTAGGTTAGGTTAGGTTAGGTTAGGTTGGGTTAGGTTAGGTTAGGTTAGGTTACGTTAGGTTAGGTTACGTTAGGTTAGGTTAGGTTAGGTTACGTTAGGTAAGGTTAGGTTAGGTAAGGATAATTTGGTTAGGTTAGGTAAGGTTGGGTTGGGTTGGGTGTTGTTGGGTTGGGTTGGGTTGGGTTAGGTTGGGTTATGTTAAGTTAGGTTACGTTAGGTTAGGTTAGGTTAGGTTACGTTAGGTTATGTTAGGTTAGGTTAGGTTACGTTAGGTTAGGTTAGGTCAGGTAAGGTTAGGTTACGTTAGAATAGGTTAGGTTAGGTTACGTTAGGTTAGGTTAAGTTAGGTTAGGTTAGGTTTGGTGAGGTTAGGTTAGGTTAGCTTAGGTTAGGTTAGGTTGGGTTGGGTTGGGTTAGGTTGGGTTAGGTTAGTTTAGGTTAGGTTAGGTTAGGTTAAGTTGGGTTGGGTTAGGTTAGGTTAGGTAAGGTTAGGTTAGGTTAGGTTAGGTTAAGGTATGAACCGTCGTAAAACCGCATTAAACAATGTCACTTAGTGAGATGCAGTGTTTTTCACCTTTACAAGTTGGAAACTGTGATATCTAATGTGAAAGTGCTTGAAACCGTCGTAATGTTGTAGAAAGCAATGTAAAGTAGCGAGTAAAACGTTTTCTAACGATAGA
This sequence comes from Rhipicephalus microplus, assembly GCF_043290135.1. Lineage (NCBI taxonomy): Eukaryota > Metazoa > Arthropoda > Arachnida > Ixodida > Ixodidae > Rhipicephalus > Rhipicephalus microplus. Next base: position 1,319,817 of record NW_027464610.1, on the reverse strand, counting down.
AGTGCGAAGGTCATGTTAGGTTGAGTTATGTTAGTTTAAGCTAGGTAGCGTCGTGAAACTACCAAAAACAACGTCATCTAACGAGATAGTGTTGTTTTATTGCGAGTACGAAACTGCGATAGGTGAAATGTTGTGAAAGCACACAAAACGGCATGAACAAGCCAAATACTGCGTGTTGTACCGTTACAAGTGCGAAACTGCTATGTTGTGATATTCTCGTTAAAGCGCATGCAAGCATCGTGAAACCTTAAAGAACGATGTCATTTAGCGAGATACAGCGTTCTGTACTGCAATAAGTTGGTGAAAAACTGTGAGGTTATGCAAATATCCTAATTGTGAACGAAACAGTGTAATAGAGCGTTTTTTAATACAAGTGCGAATGTTAGGTTAGGTTAAGATATGAACCGTCGTAAAACCGCATTAAACAATGTCACTTAGTGAGATGCAGTGTTTTTCACCATTACAAGTTGGGAACTGCGATATCTAATGTGAAAGCACTTGCAAACGTTGTTAGGTTAGGTTAGGTTAGGTTACGTTAGGTTAGGTTTGGTTAGGTTAGGTTAGGTTAGGTTAGGTTATGTTAGGTTAGGTTGGGTTAGGTTAGGTTAGGTTACGTTAGGTTAAGGTATGAACCGTCGTAAAACCGTAATAAACAATGTCACTTAGTGAGATGCAGTGTTTTTCACCTTTACAAGTTGGGAACTGCGATATCTAATGTGAAAGCGCTTGAAACCGTCGTAATGTTGTAGAAAGCAATGTAAAGTAGCGAGTAAAACCTTTTCTAACGATAGAAGTGCGAAGGTTATGTTAGGTTGAGTTATGTTAGTTTAAGCTAGGTAGCGTCGTGAAACCACCAAAAACGACGTCGTCTAAAGAGATAGTGTTGTTTTATTGCGAGTACGAAACTGCGATAGGTAAAATGTTGTGAAAGCACACAAAACGGCATGAACAAGCCAAATACTGCGTGTTGTACCGTTACAAGTGCGAAAGTGCTATGTTGTGACATTCTCGGTAAAGCGCATGCAAGTATAGTGAAACCTTAAAGAACGATGTCATTTAGCGAGATACAGCGTTCTGTACTGTAACAAGTTGGTGAGAAACTGTGAGGTCAAGCAAATATCGTAATTGTGAACGAAACAGTGTAATTGAGCGTCTTTAGATACAAGTGCGAATGTTAGGTTAGGTTGACATATCAACCGTCGTAAAACCGCATTAAACAATGTCACTTAGTGAGATGTAGTGTTTTTCAACATTACAAGTCGGGAACTACGATATCTAATGTGAAAGCGCATGAAACCGTCGTAATCTTGTAGAAAACATTGTAAAGTGGCGAGTAAAACGTTTTCTAACGATAGAAGTGCGAAGGTTAGGTTAGGTTAGGTTAGTTTAAGCTAGGTAGCGTCGTGAAACTACCAAAAACGACGTCATCTAACGAGATAGTGTTGTTTTATAGCGAGTATTAAACTGCGATAGGTGAAATGTTGTGAAAGCACACAAAACGGCATGAACAAGCCAAATACTGCGTGTTCTACCGTTACAAGTGCGAAACTGCTATATTGTGATATTCTCGTTAAATCGCATGCAAGCATCGTGAAACCTTAAAGAACGATGTCCTTTAGCGAGATACAGCGTTCTGTACTGTAATACGTTGGTGAGAAACTGTGAGGTTATGCAAATATTGTAATTGTGAACAAAACAGTGTAATAGAGCGTTTTTAGATACAAGTGCGAATGTTAGGTTAGGTTAAGATATGAACCGTCGTAAAACCGCATTAAACAATGTCAATTACTGAGATGCAGTGTTTTTCACCATTAAAAGTGGGGAACTGCGATATTTAATGTGAAAGCGCTTGCAACCGTCGTTAGGTTAGGTTAGGTTAGGTTAGGTTGGGTTAGGTTAGGTTAGGTTAGGTTACGTTAGGTTAGGTTACGTTAGGTTAGGTTAGGTTAGGTTACGTTAGGTTAGGTTAGGTTAGGTTAGGTTAGGTAAGGTTAGGTTAGGTTAGGTTAGGTTGGGTTGGGTGTTGTTGGGTTGGGTTGGGTTGGGTTAGGTTGGGTTAGGTTGGGTTAGGTTAGGTTAGGTTACGTTAGGTTAGGTTAGGTTAGGTTACGTTAGGTTATGTTAGGTTAGGTTAGGTTACGTTAGGTTAGGTTAGGTCAGGTAAGGTTAGGTTACGTTAGAATAGGTTAGGTTAGGTTAAGTTAGGTTAGGTTTGGTTAGGTTAGGTTAGGTTAGCTTAGGTTAGGTTGGGTTGGGTTGGGTTAGGTTAGGTTGGGTTAGGTTAGGTTAGGTTGGGTTAGGTTAGTTTAGGTTAGGTTAGGTTAGGTTAGGTTAAGTTGGGTTGGGTTAGGTCAGGTTAGGTTAGGTAAGGTTAGGTTAGGTTAGGTTAGGTTAGGTTAAGGTATGAACCGTCGTAAAACCGCATTAAACAATGTCACTTAGTGAGATGCAGTGTTTTTCACCTTTACAAGTTGGGAACTGTGATATCTAATGTGAAAGCGCTTGAAACCGTCGTAATGTTGTAGAAAGCAATGTAAAGTAGCGAGTAAAACGTTTTCTAACGATAGAAGTGCGAAGGTCATGTTAGGTTGAGTTATGTTAGTTTAAGCTAGGTAGCATCGTGAAACTACCAAAAACAACGTCATCTAACGAGATAGTGTTGTTTTATTGCGAGTACGAAACTGCAATAGGTGAAATGTTGTGAAAGCACACAAAACGGCATGAACAAGCCAAATACTGCGTGTTGTACCGTTACAAGTGCGAAACTGCTATGTTGTGATATTCTCGTTAAAGCGCATGCAAGCATCGTGAAACCTTAAAGAACGATGTCATTTAGCGAGATACAGCGTTCTGTACTGCAATAAGTTGGTGAAAAACTGTGAGGTTATGCAAATATCGTAATTGTGAACGAAACAGTGTAATAGAGCGTTTTTCAATACAAGTACGAATGTTAGGTTAGGTTAAGATATGAACCGTCGTAAAACCGCATTAAACAATGTCACTTAGTGAGATGCAGTGTACTAAAGTGCTTATTTGGGCCGGTTGGTACATGGTCAACGAAGTGAAAAAACAGCGCGTAACACAGGACACAGGACAGAGAAGAGACGGACGAGGCGCTGACTTACAACCAAAATTTATTTCGTACAGGGGTGTATATATAGCACACGAAACTTGAAAAAAGAGGGAGTGACATGAAAGAGTAATTTTTGTTATGATTGTATGCGTATAACAAATAAACTGTGATTGCGCAATCATTCGCTTGTCAAATACGCCAATTCCCTGGTGAGGAGCGTTATCGAAGGTGCACTGACACACATATCACCTTTCTTGATTATGCAGAATGCCTCATAAATCTCACGTGTCCTTTTATCTCTGTAGCGTCGAAGTATCTTGCATTTGTCAAACAATGCACGGCATCCACAAATGGAGCTGTGCGCAGCTAAGTGGCTGCCAACAGAACCCCGCATAGTGGTCAAGAAAAAAGTTCTTTTTCAAGAACAGCAGTCATTCCTTACTTGCATAAGGTGTCACATTGTTTAAAAAAGGTAGCACAAAAAGCTGGAATCAGAGTTGTTTTTTCAGCCAGAAATAAGTTCTCTAGTATGTGCCATCAGGTGAACAGAGAGGACAGAGGGCCTCGCGTGTGTGATAAAAAACACGCAATCAAGTTTGTTGAATGTTGTTTTTGTGCCATTTATGAAATTCCCCTCTCTTGCGGCCGCTGTTACATCGGGCATTCTGGCCGCTGTATAAATGACCGCCTCAGGGAACACCGCAATCTAATGCGGGGTTCTGTTGGCAGCCACTTAGCTGCGCACAGCTCCATTTGTGGATGCCGTGCATTGTTTGACAAATGCAAGATACTTCGACGCTACAGAGATAAAAGGACACGTGAGATTTATGAGGCATTCTGCATAATCAAGAAAGGTGATATGTGTGTCAGTGCACCTTCGATAACGCTCCTCACTAGGGAATTGGCGTATTTGACAAGCGAATGATTGCGCAATCACAGTTTATTTGTTATACGCATACAATCATAACAAAAATTACTCTTTCATGTCACTCCCTCTTTTTTCAAGTTTCGTGTGCTATATATACACCCCTGTACGAAATAAATTTTGGTTGTAAGTCAGCGCCTCGTCCGTCTCTTCTCTGTCCTGTGTCCTGTGTTACGCGCTGTTTTTTCACTTCGTTGAGATGCAGTGTTTTTCACCATTACAAGTTGGGAACTGCGATATCTAATGTGAAAGCACTTGCAAACGTCGTTAGGTTAGGTTAGGTTAGGTTAGGTTAAGTAAGGTTACGTTAGGTTAGGTTTGGTTAGGTTAGGTTAGGTTATGTTAGGTTAGGTTGGGTTAGGTTAGGTTAGGTTACGTTAGGTTAAGGTATGAACCGTCGTAAAACCGCAATAAACAATGTCACTAAGTGAGATGCAGTGTTTTTCACCTTTACAAGTTGGGAACTGCGATATCTAATGTGAAAGCGCTTGAAACCGTCGTAATGTTGTAGAAAGCAATGTAAAGTAGCGAGTAAAACGTTTTCTAACGATAGAAGTGCGAAGGTTATGTTAGGTTGAGTTTTGTTAGTTTAAGCTAGGTAGCGTCGTGAAACCACCAAAAACGACGTCATCTAACGAGATAGTGTTGATTTATTGCGAGTACGAAACTGCGATACGTAAAATGTTGTGAAAGCACACAAAACGGCATGAACAAGCCAAATACTGCGTGTTGTACCGTTACAAGTGCGAAAGTGCTATGTTGTGACATTCTCGGTAAAGCGCATGCAAGTATCGTGAAACCTTAAAGAACGATGTCATTTAGCGAGATACAGCGTTCTGTACTGTAATAAGTTGGTGAGAAACTGTGAGGTCAAGCAAATATCGTAATTGTGAACGAAACAGTGTAATTGAGCGTCTTTAGATACAAGTGCGAATGTTAGGTTAGGTTGACATATCAACCGTCGTAAAACCGCATTAAACAATGTCACTTAGTGAGATGTAGTGTTTTCAACATTACAAGTCGGGAACTACGATATCTAATGTGAAAGCGCATGAAACCGTCGTAATCTTGTAGAAAACATTGTAAAGTGGCGAGTAAAACGTTTTATAACGATAGAAGTGCGAAGGTTAGGTTAGGTTAGGTTAGTTTAAGCTAGGTAGCGTCGTGAAACTACCAAAAACGACGTCATCTAACGAGATAGTGTTGTTTTATAGCGAGTATTAAACTGCGATAGGTGAAATGTTGTGAAAGCACACAAAACGGCATGAACAACCCAAATACTGCGTGTTCTACCGTTACAAGTGCGAAACTGCTATATTGTGATATTCTCGTTAAATCGCATGCAAGCATCGTGAAACCTTAAAGAACAATGTCATTTAGCGAGATACAGCGTTCTGTACTGCAATAAGTTGGTGAAAAACTGTGAGGTTATGCAAATATCGTAATTGTGAACAAAACAGTGTAATAGAGCGTTTTTAGATACAAGTGCGAATGTTAGCTTAGGTTAAGATATGAACCGTCGTAAAACCACATTAAACAATGTCAATTACTGAGATGCAGTGTTTTTCACCATTAAAAGTGGGGAACTGCGATATTTAGTGTGAAAGCGCTTGCAACCGTCGTTAGGTTAGGTTAGGTTAGGTTAGGTTAGGTTAGGTTAGGTTAGGTTTGGTTAGGTTAGGTTAGGTTAGGTTAGATTAGGTTAGGTTGGTTTCAGTTGCGTTAGGTTAGGTTAGGTTAGGTTAGGTTAGGTTGGGTTAGGTTAGGTTAGGTTAGGTTACGTTAGGTTAGGTTACGTTAGGTTAGGTTAGGTTAGGTTACGTTGGGTTGGGTTAGGTTAGGTTAGGTAAGGTTAGGTTAGGTTAGGTTAGGTTAAGGTATGAACCGTCGTAAAACCGCATTAAACAATGTCACTTAGTGAGATGCAGTGTTTTTCACCTTTACAAGTTGGAAACTGTGATATCTAATGTGAAAGTGCTTGAAACCGTCGTAATGTTGTAGAAAGCAATGTAAAGTAGCGAGTAAAACGTTTTCTAACGATAGAAGTGCGAAGGTCATGTTAGGTTGAGTTATGTTAGTTTAAGCTAGGTAGCGTCGTGAAACTACCAAAAACAACGTCATCTAACGAGATAGTGTTGTTTTATTGCGAGTACGAAACTGCGATAGGTGAAATGTTGTGAAAGCACACAAAACGGCATGAACAAGCCAAATACTGCGTGTTGTACCGTTACAAGTGCGAAACTGCTATGTTGTGATATTCTCGTTAAAGCGCATGCAAGCATCGTGAAACCTTAAAGAACGATGTCATTTAGCGAGATACAGCGTTCTGTACTGCAATAAGTTGGTGAAAAACTGTGAGGTTATGCAAATATCCTAATTGTGAACGAAACAGTGTAATAGAGCGTTTTTTAATACAAGTGCGAATGTTAGGTTAGGTTAAGATATGAACCGTCGTAAAACCGCATTAAACAATGTCACTTAGTGAGATGCAGTGTTTTTCACCATTACAAGTTGGGAACTGCGATATCTAATGTGAAAGCACTTGCAAACGTTGTTAGGTTAGGTTAGGTTAGGTTACGTTAGGTTAGGTTTGGTTAGGTTAGGTTAGGTTAGGTTAGGTTATGTTAGGTTAGGTTGGGTTAGGTTAGGTTAGGTTACGTTAGGTTAAGGTATGAACCGTCGTAAAACCGTAATAAACAATGTCACTTAGTGAGATGCAGTGTTTTTCACCTTTACAAGTTGGGAACTGCGATATCTAATGTGAAAGCGCTTGAAACCGTCGTAATGTTGTAGAAAGCAATGTAAAGTAGCGAGTAAAACCTTTTCTAACGATAGAAGTGCGAAGGTTATGTTAGGTTGAGTTATGTTAGTTTAAGCTAGGTAGCGTCGTGAAACCACCAAAAACGACGTCGTCTAAAGAGATAGTGTTGTTTTATTGCGAGTACGAAACTGCGATAGGTAAAATGTTGTGAAAGCACACAAAACGGCATGAACAAGCCAAATACTGCGTGTTGTACCGTTACAAGTGCGAAAGTGCTATGTTGTGACATTCTCGGTAAAGCGCATGCAAGTATAGTGAAACCTTAAAGAACGATGTCATTTAGCGAGATACAGCGTTCTGTACTGTAACAAGTTGGTGAGAAACTGTGAGGTCAAGCAAATATCGTAATTGTGAACGAAACAGTGTAATTGAGCGTCTTTAGATACAAGTGCGAATGTTAGGTTAGGTTGACATATCAACCGTCGTAAAACCGCATTAAACAATGTCACTTAGTGAGATGTAGTGTTTTTCAACATTACAAGTCGGGAACTACGATATCTAATGTGAAAGCGCATGAAACCGTCGTAATCTTGTAGAAAACATTGTAAAGTGGCGAGTAAAACGTTTTCTAACGATAGAAGTGCGAAGGTTAGGTTAGGTTAGGTTAGTTTAAGCTAGGTAGCGTCGTGAAACTACCAAAAACGACGTCATCTAACGAGATAGTGTTGTTTTATAGCGAGTATTAAACTGCGATAGGTGAAATGTTGTGAAAGCACACAAAACGGCATGAACAAGCCAAATACTGCGTGTTCTACCGTTACAAGTGCGAAACTGCTATATTGTGATATTCTCGTTAAATCGCATGCAAGCATCGTGAAACCTTAAAGAACGATGTCCTTTAGCGAGATACAGCGTTCTGTACTGTAATAAGTTGGTGAGAAACTGTAAGGTTATGCAAATATTGTAATTGTGAACAAAACAGTGTAATAGAGCGTTTTTAGATACAAGTGGGAATGTTAGGTTAGGTTAAGATATGAACCGTCGTAAAACCGCATTAAACAATGTCAATTACTGAGATGCAGTGTTTTTCACCATTAAAAGTGGGGAACTGCGATATTTAATGTGAAAGCGCTTGCAACCGTCGTTAGGTTAGGTTAGGTTAGGTTAGGTTGGGTTAGGTTAGGTTAGGTTAGGTTACGTTAGGTTAGGTTACGTTAGGTTAGGTTAGGTTAGGTTACGTTAGGTTAGGTTAGGTTAGGTTAGGTTAGGTAAGGTTAGGTTAGGTTAGGTTAGGTTGGGTTGGGTGTTGTTGGGTTGGGTTGGGTTGGGTTAGGTTGGGTTAGGTTAGGTTAGGTTACGTTAGGTTAGGTTAGGTTAGGTTACGTTAGGTTATGTTAGGTTAGGTTAGGTTACGTTAGGTTAGGTTAGGTCAGGTAAGGTTAGGTTACGTTAGAATAGGTTAGGTTAGGTTAAGTTAGGTTAGGTTTGGTTAGGTTAGGTTAGGTTAGCTTAGGTTAGGTTGGGTTGGGTTGGGTTAGGTTAGGTTGGGTTAGGTTAGGTTAGGTTGGGTTAGGTTAGTTTAGGTTAGGTTAGGTTAGGTTAGGTTAAGTTGGGTTGGGTTAGGTCAGGTTAGGTTAGGTAAGGTTAGGTTAGGTTAGGTTAGGTTAAGGTATGAACCGTCGTAAAACCGCATTAAACAATGTCACTTAGTGAGATGCAGTGTTTTTCACCTTTACAAGTTGGGAACTGTGATAACTAATGTGAAAGCGCTTGAAACCGTCGTAATGTTGTAGAAAGCAATGTAAAGTAGCGAGTAAAACGTTTTCTAACGATAGAAGTGCGAAGGTCATGTTAGGTTGAGTTATGTTAGTTTAAGCTAGGTAGCATCGTGAAACTACCAAAAACAACGTCATCTAACGAGATAGTGTTGTTTTATTGCGAGTACGAAACTGCAATAGGTGAAATGTTGTGAAAGCACACAAAACGGCATGAACAAGCCAAATACTGCGTGTTGTACCGTTACAAGTGCGAAACTGCTATGTTGTGATATTCTCGTTAAAGCGCATGCAAGCATCGTGAAACCTTAAAGAACGATGTCATTTAGCGAGATACAGCGTTCTGTACTGCAATAAGTTGGTGAAAAACTGTGAGGTTATGCAAATATCGTAATTGTGAACGAAACAGTGTAATAGAGCGTTTTTCAATACAAGTACGAATGTTAGGTTAGGTTAAGATATGAACCGTCGTAAAACCGCATTAAACAATGTCACTTAGTGAGATGCAGTGTTTTTCACCATTACAAGTTGGGAACTGCGATATCTAATGTGAAAGCACTTGCAAACGTCGTTAGGTTAGGTTAGGTTAGGTTAGGTTAAGTAAGGTTACGTTAGGTTAGGTTTGGTTAGGTTAGGTTAGGTTATGTTAGGTTAGGTTGGGTTAGGTTAGGTTAGGTTACGTTAGGTTAAGGTATGAACCGTCGTAAAACCGCAATAAACAATGTCACTAAGTGAGATGCAGTGTTTTTCACCTTTACAAGTTGGGAACTGCGATATCTAATGTGAAAGCGCTTGAAACCGTCGTAATGTTGTAGAAAGCAATGTAAAGTAGCGAGTAAAACGTTTTCTAACGATAGAAGTGCGAAGGTTATGTTAGGTTGAGTTTTGTTAGTTTAAGCTAGGTAGCGTCGTGAAACCACCAAAAACGACGTCATCTAACGAGATAGTGTTGATTTATTGCGAGTACGAAACTGCGATACGTAAAATGTTGTGAAAGCACACAAAACGGCATGAACAAGCCAAATACTGCGTGTTGTACCGTTACAAGTGCGAAAGTGCTATGTTGTGACATTCTCGGTAAAGCGCATGCAAGTATCGTGAAACCTTAAAGAACGATGTCATTTAGCGAGATACAGCGTTCTGTACTGTAATAAGTTGGTGAGAAACTGTGAGGTCAAGCAAATATCGTAATTGTGAACGAAACAGTGTAATTGAGCGTCTTTAGATACAAGTGCGAATGTTAGGTTAGGTTGACATATCAACCGTCGTAAAACCGCACTAAACAATGTCACTTAGTGAGATGCAGTGTTTTTCAACATTACAAGTCGGGAACTACGATATCTAATGTGAAAGCGCATGAAACCGTCGTAATCTTGTAGAAAACATTGTAAAGTGGCGAGTAAAACGTTTTCTAACGTTAGAAGTGCGAAGGTTAGGTTAGGTTAGGTTAGTTTAAGCTAGGTAGCGTCGTGAAACTACCAAAAACGACGTCATCTAACGAGATAGTGTTGTTTTATAGCGAGTATTAAACTGCGATAGGTGAAATGTTGTGAAAGCACACAAAACGGCATGAACAAGCCAAATACTGCGTGTTCTACCGTTACAAGTGCGAAACTGCTATATTGTGATATTCTCGTTAAATCGCATGCAAGCATCGTGAAACCTTAAAGAACAATGTCATTTAGCGAGATACAGCGTTCTGTACTGCAATAAGTTGGTGAAAAACTGTGAGGTTATGCAAATATCGTAATTGTGAACAAAACAGTGTAATAGAGCGTTTTTAGATACAAGTGCGAATGTTAGGTTAGGTTAAGATATGAACCGTCGTAAAACCGCATTAAACAATGTCAATTACTGAGATGCAGTGTTTTTCACCATTAAAAGTGGGGAACTGCGATATTTAATGTGAAAGCGCTTGCAACCGTCGTTAGGTTAGGTTAGGTTAGGTTAGGTTAGGTTAGGTTTGGTTAGGTTAGGTTAGGTTAGGTTAGGTTAGATTAGGTTAGGTTGGGTTGAGTTGGGTTAGGTTAGGTTAGGTTAGGTTAGGTTGGGTTAGGTTAGGTTAGGTTAGGTTAGGTTACGTTAGGTTAGGTTACGTTAGGTTAGGTTAGGTTAGGTTACGTTAGGTAAGGTTAGGTTAGGTAAGGATAATTTGGTTAGGTTAGGTAAGGTTAGGTTGGGTTGGGTGTTGTTGGGTTGGGTTGGGTTGGGTTAGGTTGGGTTATGTTAAGTTAGGTTACGTTAGGTTGGGTTAGGTTAGGTTACGTTAGGTTGGGTTAGGTTAGGTTACGTTAGGTTAGGTTAGGTCAGGTAAGGTTAGGTTACGTTAGAATAGGTTAGGTTAGGTTACGTTAGGTTAGGTTAAGTTAGGTTAGGTTAGGTTTGGTGAGGTTAGGTTAGGTTAGCTTAGGTTAGGTTAGGTTGGGTTGGGTTGGGTTAGGTTGGGTTAGGTTAGTTTAGGTTAGGTTAGGTTAGGTTAAGTTGGGTTGGGTTAGGTTAGGTTAGGTAAGGTTAGGTTAGGTTAGGTTAGGTTAAGGTATGAACCGTCGTAAAACCGCATTAAACAATGTCACTTAGTGAGATGCAGTGTTTTTCACCTTTACAAGTTGGAAACTGTGATATCTAATGTGAAAGTGCTTGAAACCGTCGTAATGTTGTAGAAAGCAATGTAAAGTAGCGAGTAAAACGTTTTCTAACGATAGAAGTGCGAAGGTCATGTTAGGTTGAGTTATGTTAGTTTAAGCTAGGTAGCGTCGTGAAACTACCAAAAACAACGTCATCTAACGAGATAGTGTTGTTTTATTGCGAGTACGAAACTGCGATAGGTGAAATGTTGTGAAAGCACACAAAACGGCATGAACAAGCCAAATACTGCGTGTTGTACCGTTACAAGTGCGAAACTGCTATGTTGTGATATTCTCGTTAAAGCGCATGCAAGCATCGTGAAACCTTAAAGAACGATGTCATTTAGCGAGATACAGCGTTCTGTACTGCAATAAGTTGGTGAAAAACTGTGAGGTTATGCAAATATCCTAATTGTGAACGAAACAGTGTAATAGAGCGTTTTTTAATACAAGTGCGAATGTTAGGTTAGGTTAAGATATGAACCGTCGTAAAACCGCATTAAACAATGTCACTTAGTGAGATGCAGTGTTTTTCACCATTACAAGTTGGGAACTGCGATATCTAATGTGAAAGCACTTGCAAACGTTGTTAGGTTAGGTTAGGTTAGGTTACGTTAGGTTAGGTTTGGTTAGGTTAGGTTAGGTTAGGTTAGGTTATGTTAGGTTAGGTTGGGTTAGGTTAGGTTAGGTTACGTTAGGTTAAGGTATGAACCGTCGTAAAACCGTAATAAACAATGTCCCTTAGTGAGATGCAGTGTTTTTCACCTTTACAAGTTGGGAACTGCGATATCTAATGTGAAAGCGCTTGAAACCGTCGTAATGTTGTAGAAAGCAATGTAAAGTAGCGAGTAAAACCTTTTCTAACGATAGAAGTGCGAAGGTTATGTTAGGTTGAGTTATGTTAGTTTAAGCTAGGTAGCGTCGTGAAACCACCAAAAACGACGTCGTCTAAAGAGATAGTGTTGTTTTATTGCGAGTACGAAACTGCGATAGGTAAAATGTTGTGAAAGCACACAAAACGGCATGAACAAGCCAAATACTGCGTGTTGTACCGTTACAAGTGCGAAAGTGCTATGTTGTGACATTCTCGGTAAAGCGCATGCAAGTATAGTGAAACCTTAAAGAACGATGTCATTTAGCGAGATACAGCGTTCTGTACTGTAACAAGTTGGTGAGAAACTGTGAGGTCAAGCAAATATCGTAATTGTGAACGAAACAGTGTAATTGAGCGTCTTTAGATACAAGTGCGAATGTTAGGTTAGGTTGACATATCAACCGTCGTAAAACCGCATTAAACAATGTCACTTAGTGAGATGTAGTGTTTTTCAACATTACAAGTCGGGAACTACGATATCTAATGTGAAAGCGCATGAAACCGTCGTAATCTTGTAGAAAACATTGTAAAGTGGCGAGTAAAACGTTTTCTAACGATAGAAGTGCGAAGGTTAGGTTAGGTTAGGTTAGTTTAAGCTAGGTAGCGTCGTGAAACTACCAAAAACGACGTCATCTAACGAGATAGTGTTGTTTTATAGCGAGTATTAAACTGCGATAGGTGAAATGTTGTGAAAGCACACAAAACGGCATGAACAAGCCAAATACTGCGTGTTCTACCGTTACAAGTGCGAAACTGCTATATTGTGATATTCTCGTTAAATCGCATGCAAGCATCGTGAAACCTTAAAGAACGATGTCCTTTAGCGAGATACAGCGTTCTGTACTGTAATAAGTTGGTGAGAAACTGTGAGGTTATGCAAATATTGTAATTGTGAACAAAACAGTGTAATAGAGCGTTTTTAGATACAAGTGCGAATGTTAGGTTAGGTTAAGATATGAACCGTCGTAAAACCGCATTAAACAATGTCAATTACTGAGATGCAGTGTTTTTCACCATTAAAAGTGGGGAACTGCGATATTTAATGTGAAAGCGCTTGCAACCGTCGTTAGGTTAGGTTAGGTTAGGTTAGGTTAGGTTAGGTTTGGTTAGGTTAGGTTAGGTTAGGTTAGGTTAGGTTAGATTAGGTTAGGTTGGGTTGAGTTGGGTTAGGTTAGGTTAGGTTAGGTTGGGTTAGGTTAGGTTAGGTTAGGTTACGTTAGGTTAGGTTACGTTAGGTTAGGTTACGTTAGGTTAGGTTAGGTTAGGTTACGTTAGGTTAGGTTAGGTTAGGTAAGGATAATTTGGTTAGGTTAGGTAAGGTTAGGTTAGGTTAGGTTAGGTTGGGTTGGGTGTTGTTGGGTTGGGTTGGGTTGGGCTGGTTGGGTTAGGTTAGGTTAGGTTACGTTAGGTTAGGTTAGGTTAGGTTACGTTAGGTTATGTTAGGTTAGGTTAGGTTACGTTAGGTTAGGTTAGGTCAGGTAAGGTTAGGTTACGTTAGAATAGGTTAGGTTAGGTTACGTTAGGTTAGGTTAAGTTAGGTTAGGTTAGGTTTGGTTAGGTTAGGTTAGGTTAGCTTAGGTTAGGTTAGGTTGGGATGGGTTGGGTTAGGTTGGGTTAGGTTAGGTTAGGTTAGGTTAGGTTGGGTTAGGTTAGTTTAGGTTAGGTTAGGTTAGGTTAGGTTAAGTTGGGTTGGGTTAGGTTAGGTTAGGTAAGGTAAGGTTAGGTTAGGTTAGGTTAGGTTAAGGTATGAACTGTCGTAAAACCGCATTAAACAATGTCACTTAGTGAGATGCAGTGTTTTTACCATTACAAGTCGGGAACTGCGATATCTAATGTGAAAGCGCATGAAACCGTCGTAATCGTGTAGAAAACATTGTAAAATTGCGAGTAAAACGTTTTCTAACGATAGAAGTGCGAAGGTTAGGTTAGGTTAGGTTAGTTTAAGCTAGGTAGCGTCGTGAAACTACCAAAAACGACGTCATCTAACGAGATAGTGTTGTTTTATAGCGAGTAATAAACTGCGATAGGTGAAATGTTGTGAAAGCACACAAAACGGCATGAACAAGCCAAATACTGCGTGTTCTACCGTTACAAGTGCGAAACTGCTATATTGTGATATTCTCGTTGAAGCGCATGCAAGCATCGTGAAACCTTAAAGAACAATGTCATTTAGCGAGATACAGCGTTCTGTACTGCAATAAGTTGGTGAAAAACTGTGAGGTTATGCAAATATCCTAATTGTGAACGAAACAGTGTAAAAGAGCGTTTTTTAATACAAGTGCGAATGTTAGGTTAGGTTAAGATATGAACCGTCGTAAAACCGCATTAATCAATGTCACTTAGTGAGATGCAGTGTTTTTCACCATTACAAGTCGGGAACTGCGATATCTAATGTGAAAGCGCTTGCAAACGTCGTTAGGTTAGGTTAGGTTAGGTTAGGTTAGGTTACGTTAGGTTTGGTTAGGTTAGGTTAGGTTAGGTTGGGTTAGATTAGGTTAGGTTGGGTTGAGTTGGGTCAGGTTAGGTTAGGTTAGGTTAGGTTGGGTTAGGTTAGGTTAGGTTAGGTTACGTTAGGTTAGGTTACGTTAGGTTAGGTTAGGTTACGTTAGGTTAGGTTAGGTTAGGTAAGGATAATTTGGTTAGGTTAGGTAAGGTTAGGTTAGGTTAGGTTAGGTTGGGTTGGGTGTTGTTGGGTTGGGTTGGGTTGGGTTAGGTTGGGTTAGGTTAGGTTAGGTTACGTTAGGTTAGGTTAGGTTAGGTTACGTTAGGGTATGTTAGGTTAGGTTAGGTTACGTTAGGTTAGGTTAGGTCAGGTAAGGTTAGGTTACGTTAGAATAGGTTAGGTTAGGTTACGTTAGGTTAGGTTAAGTTAGGTTAGGTTAGGTTTGGTTAGGTTAGGTTAGGTTAGCTTAGGTTAGGTTAGGTTGGGTTGGGTTGGGTTGGGTTAGGTTGGGTTAGGTTAGGTTAGGTTAGGTTAGGTTGGGTTAGGTTAGTTTAGGTTAGGTTAGGTTAGGTTAGGTTAAGTTGGGTTGGGTTAGGTTAGGTTAGATTAGGTAAGGTTAGGTTAGGTTAGGTTAGGTTAAGGTATGAACCGTCGTAAAACCGCATTAAACAATGTCACTTAGTGAGATGCAGTGTTTTTCACCTTTACAAGTTGGGAACTGCGATATCTAATGTGAAAGCACTTGCAAACGTCGTTAGGTTAGGTTAGGTTAGGTTACGTTAGGTTAGGTTTGGTTAGGTTAGGTTAGGTTAGGTTAGGTTATGTTTGGTTAGGTTGGGTTAGGTTAGGTTAGGTTACGTTAGGTTAAGGTATGAACCGTCGTAAAACCGCAATAAACAATGTCACTTAGTGAGATGCAGTGTTTTTCACCTTTACAAGTTGGGAACTGCGATATCTAATGTGAAAGCGCTTGAAACCGTCGTAATGTTGTAGAAAGCAATGTAAGGTAGCGAGTAAAACGTTTTCTAACGATATAGGTGCGAAGGTTATGTTAGGTTGAGTTATGTTAGTTTAAGCTAGGTAGCGTCGTCAAACCACCAAAAACGACGTCGTCTAACGAGATAGTGTTGTTTTATTGCGAGTACGAAACTGCGATAGGTAAAATGTTGTGAAAGCACACAAAACGGCATGAACAAGCCAAATACTGCGTGTTGTACCGTTACAAGTGCGAAACTGCTATGTTGTGACATTCTCGGTAAAGCGCATGCAAGTATCGTGAAACCTTAAAGAACGATGTCCTTTAGCGAGATACAGCGTTCTGTACTGTAATAGGTTGGTGAGAAACTGTGAGGTCAAGCAAATATCGTAATTGTGAACGAAACAGTGTAATTGAGCGTCTTTAGATACAAGTGCGAATGTTAGGTTAGGTTCACATATCAACCGTCGTAAAACCGCATTAAACAATGTCACTTAGTGAGATGTAGTGTTTTTCAACATTACAAGTCGGGAACTACGATATCTAATGTGAAAGCGCATGAAACCGTCGTAATCTTGTAGAAAACATTGTAAAGTGGCGAGTAAAACGTTTTCTAACGATAGAAGTGCGACGGTTAGGTTAGGTTAGGTTAGTTTAAGCTAGGTAGCGTCGTGAAACTACCAAAAACGACGTCATCTAACGAGATAGTGTTGTTTTATAGCGAGTATTAAACTGCGATAGGTGAAATGTTGTGAAAGCACACAAAACGGCATGAACAAGCCAAATACTGCGTGTTCTACCGTTACAAGTGCGAAACTGCTATATTGTGATATTCTCGTTAAAGCGCATGCAAGCATCGTGAAACCTTAAAGAACAATGTCATTTAGCGAGATACAGCGTTCTGTACTGCAATAAGTTGGTGAAAAACTGTGAGGTTATGCAAATATCCTAATTGTGAACGAAACAGTGTAATAGAGCGTTTTTTAATACAAGTGCGAATGTTAGGTTAGGTTAAGATATGAACCGTCGTAAAACCGCATTAATCAATGTCACTTAGTGAGATGCAGTGTTTTTCACCATTACAAGTCGGGAACTGCGATATCTAATGTGAAAGCGCTCGCAAACGTCGTTAGGTTAGGTTAGGTTAGGTTAGGTTAGGTTAGGTTACGTTAGGTTAGGTTAGGTTAGGTTTGGTTAGGTTAGGTTAGGTTAGGTAAGGGTATGTTAGGTAAGGTTTGGTTAGGTTAGGTTAGGTTAGGTTGGTTTAGGTAAGGTTAGGTTAGGTTAAGATATGAACCGCGCTAAAACCGCATTAAACAATGTCACTTAGTGACATGCTGTGTTTTTCACCATTACAAGTCGGGAACTGCGATATCTAATGTGAAAGCGCATGAAACTGTCGTAATCTTGTAGAAAACATTGTAAAGTAGCGAATAAAACGTTTTCTAACGATAGAAGTGCGAAGGTTCGGTTATTTGGAGTTATGTTAGTTTAGGCTAGGTAGCGTCGTGAAACCACCAAAAACGACGTCATCTAACGAGATAGTGTTGTTTTAATGCGAGTACGAAACTGCGACAGGTAAAATGTTGTGAAAGCACTCAAAACGGCATGAACAAGCCAAATACTGCGTGTTGTACCGTTACAAGTGCGAAACTGCTATGTTGTGACATTCTCGGTAAAGCGCATGCAAGTATCGTGAAACCTTAAAGAACGATGTCATTTAGCGAGATACAGCGTTCTGTACTGTAATAAGTTGGTGAGAAACTGTGAGGTCAAGCAAATATCGTAATTGTGAACGAAACAGTGTAATTGAGCGTCTTTAGATACAAGTGCGAATGTTAGGTTAGGTTGACATATCAACCGTCG